>NC_090265.1:351912143-352212143 GCF_040414725.1 Anabrus simplex | reverse complement strand
TTGAGTCCTAATATTAACGGATTGTCGAACACAAAGCCGTAAATTTAGGAATAATAAGAACGTTCTAGAAAGAGACATCTTTAGACGCAGAGTGAACAAAGCAACCACAACGACAGCAATACAGACCAAAGTGGTCGGAAGAACGAAAACAAGCCCTCTGGCAAAGGATGAAAGCCTACTGGAAAAACAAGAACAACCCACAGAAAAACTGATTGAGTTATTTGTTTAACGTCCTTCAGTAATATAATAATAATAATAATAATAATAATAATAATAAATTTGGTGTAAAAATAGCGTTGCTGTTTACTTCTTTCGTGACAGTACTTTTGTTTCTATAGTGTGTGTGTGTGTGTGTGTGTGTGTGTGTGTGTGTGTGTGTGTGTGTGTGTGTGTGTGTGTGTGTGTGTGTGTGTGTGTGTGTGTGTGTGTGTGTGTGTGTGTGTGTGTGTGTGTGTGTGTGTGTGTGTGTGTGTGTGTGTGTGTGTGTGTGTGTGTGTGTGTGTGTGTGTGTGTGTGTGTGTGTGTGTGTGTGTGTGTGTGTGTGTGTGTGTTTTTCGATAGTCCAGGTCCTGTTTTATAATTTTATGCCCATATATAATTCAGAGTGAGCCTCCATGGCTCAGGCGGCAGCACGCCGGCCTCTCACTGCTGGGTTCCGTGATTCAACTCCCGGTCACTCTATGTGAGATTTGTGGTGTACAAAGCAGAGGCGGGATAGTTTTATCTCCGGGTACTCCGGTTTTTTCCTGTCTTCTTCATTCTAGCAACACACTCCAATATCATTTCATTTCATCTGTCAGTCATTAATCATTGCCCCAGAGGAGTGCGACAGGCTTCGGCAGCTGGCACAATTTAAATCCTCGCCGCTACACGGGGGCTTTATTTATTCCATCCCTGACCCGGTCCAATGATTGGAAACAGGCTGTGGATTTTCATTTCATATAATTTAGAAAGAAGAATGAATTCTCTCTATTAGAATAATCAAGGTAGTATCTGAAGCTGAAAGCATGTGGGTATTGATCGACCCTGGCTGGATTCCTTATGGGCTCGACTGTTGACGGGGTGAATGCTCATCTACTTCAGAGACACTGTCATTCACATCTCTTCGTTAAAATACCTCGTGTGGTGTGATGTGGAACGGTAGACGCTACTGGGAAGCGACAGGTTTAAATGGATTATCACTCGAACTATCATCTGGAAAGAATCAGGGTTTTAGAACAAAACCTGCGCTCTTAGTGGAATATGTACCCTCAGTTATATCCTTCGTTTATCTTAGTTGTTAGGGACGCTATGGTTATCGGCCTCGTGTGGGCCTACTTAATGCTTAAGTTTCAATATTTGCTTTATCTTAGCGTTCACAGAACTTTCCTCGTTACTTTGATGGCCTGTCACATTAAAAAGTGCTCTTCCTTTGTTCAAAAGCGAGAATGTCCTTCGACATTTGTCATTGGATTAGTGTGAATGTAAAATACATAATTTTGAAGGTTATAAATTACAATAATCTTAACGAGATAAAATTGTCTGTCCTTTTACGTCAATGTTCTAAAGATTGAGTCATCTTGAACCAGTGATTGATTTTATTGTTGCTCTATTAATTTGATGGGGTGCATTTGAAGCTGTCTTCGTATTTAAAGACGGACCCATTTCACTCAAGCAGCTCCAATCTAAATGACAGGCAAGGGTACCATAGATGTAATCTACTTTCCACTCACAGGAGTTTCTAACAGGTGACCGCGTGTTGGATATTAAAAGGTATGACTAAAAGCGGTGCCCTCCCTAAAACTCTCAACTACCGAGCTCGATAGCTGCAGTCGCTTAAGTGCGGCCAGTATCCAGTATTCGGGAGATAGTAGGTTCGAACCCCACTGTCGGCAGCCCTGAAAATGGTTTTCCGTGGTTTCCCATTTTCACACCAAGAAAATGCTGGGGCTGTGCCTTAATTAAGGCCACGGCCGCTTCCTTCCCACTCCTAGCCCTTTCCTGTCCCATCGTCGCCATAAGACCTATCTGTGTCGGTGCGACGTAAAGCAACTAGCAAAAAAAAAAAAAAAAAAAAAAAAAAAAAAAAAAAAAAAAAAAAAAAACAACTCTCAACTCGATAGCGTCGAGCAGGCGACAACGGAGGCTCTAACTAGACTTCAACCTGCTGATGCTAGTCTCCCCTTTTAATCTTTCCTATCTGATCTCCCTTGATCACCTCTTGTTCTCTTCCTACCTCGACGATATGAGGTCCGCGTGGCACTGTGTGTCTTTCGTTTTCTTGTCTCTTGTGATCCTTCCTCTTTTTTTCCCGATACCTTTATTCTTCGAAGAGTCGGATGTCTCCCATTTTCACTTCTGTTTATTTATTTGTATTCTTTTACAATTTACTTTAGCCTACGTTGCACCGACACACAGATCATATGGCGACGATGGGATGGGAAGGGGCTAGGAGCGGGAAGGAAGCGACTGTGGCCTTAATATAAGGTACAACTCTAACCTGGTGTGAAAATGGGAAACTACGGAAAACCATCTTCAGGGGTGCCAATAGTGGGTTCGAACCCACTATCTCCCAAATTCAATTTGACAGCTACATGGCTCAAGCCACACAGCCACTCGCTCGGCCACTTCTGATTAAGAAAGAATGTCTGTGTTATTGCAATTCTCTGTATAACACCAACTGTTAGCAACCGATCCTATAGGTTTTCTGGGATCCAGTTTTTGACGTGAAATGTTCTATACAGGGTGTACCAAAACTCGATGGCAAAATTTTAGGAATGGATTCCTTACATAGAGAGAAGAAAGAAACGTTATGACAACACAGGTCCGGAAACGTATACTTACATATTTATTCAAACTTTTATACATTTACACTGTACGTCTAAAACGGCAGCTGAAACACTTAGATCATGTATCAGAGGAAATGTTCAAAGTGACGACATTCAGCTTGAATACAAGCCTCCGCTCGTCGTCGCATGGAGTTACGGATGCGATCAGAAATGCCTGCACTGTGTGCGTAGAGGCGCGAGGCTGTGAGCTTGCATCCGGGAGATCGTGGGTTCGAATCCCACTGTCGGCAGCCCTGAAGATGGTTTTCCGTGGTTTCCCATTTTCACACCAGACACATGCTGGGGCTGTACCTTAATTAAGGCCACGGCCGCTTCCTTCCAACTCCTAGGCCTTTCCTATCCCATCGTCGCCATAAGACCTATCTGCGTCGGTGCGACGTAAAGCCCGTGGCAAAAAAAAAAAATGCCTGCTGTAGTGCGTACTGCCCGACAGGTTGTCACAGTGCGCTCACGTAAAGTTGCTTCATTAGGAACAGGAGTCGCATACTCGAGAGACTTAACGTGTCCCCACAGCTAAAAGTCCATGGCGTTCAAGTCAGGAGAGTGTGATGCTCATGCAATCGGTCCTCCTCTACCTATCCAGCGCTCAGGAAAATGGGTATTCAGGTACCTGCGGGCAGGCAGACTGAAATGTGCGGGAGCACCATCATGCATGAAAAACATTGTCGACGGGATGCAAGTGGCATGTCTTCCAAGTAATCAGGCAATGCAGCACGCAAGAAAATCCTTTAGTTGTCTCCAGTAAGCCTATTCGGAAGAACGTATGGTCCCAACAATGAATCGCCAACAATGCCTGCCCAGATATTAATGGCGAATCTCTGTTGATGAGCAAGATTGGATAATTGCATGAGGATTTGTATCACTCCACACGTGTTGATTATGGAAATTCTTAATTCCGCCTCTTGTGAATGTCGCTTCATCTGTGAACAACACAGTAGCTGCGAAGTTAGGCGTCATGCCGCATTGTTGTAGGAACTACCGGCAAAACGGTACTCTTGCAGGATGAACCGCAGGAGACAAGGCTTGCACACGCTGCAGATGATACGGATACAAGTCTTCTCGTAGCAGTCTCTAGATCGTCATGTGCGACCTATTCCTCTGCAAGTCTATCCTCTTAGTGCTGATGCCAGGACTTTCATCCACAGCGTTGAGTACAGCTTGCTCCTTCTCAACGCTTGTGCTGATTGACCGTCCCCCGGTTCCTGGTGGACGTGCGAAACTCCTGTAGTCACTCAGGCGGCGATGATTCCTTCAAAAGTCTTTCGGTCCGGCAGTCTGCGCCTTGGGTATTGTTCCTGATACAAGCGACGTGCCTTCAGTGCATTACAAACCGCCAAACCATATATTTGATGCATGCTCGCAAGCTCTGCCGTCGTGTACACGAGCACTTCAGAGCGGCCTGTAAACCACAATTACTGTTAACCACAAAAACAGACATCATGCACCAAATCACATACGGCTACGGCTACTTATCTTAACTTCACATACTTACGTCAGCAGACTGCAAACCACAATCACTAATCACAGATACCAGACGTGTTGAACAGACTAAAACCCACAGAGGTGTTATCGGAAACGGCCAAGCTGAAAGATGATCGGATATCCTGTGTGAGAGCTTAGGTATTTGAAGACTCACATCAGATTCATTCACAACATGATTACTTATGTAACAACTAGCAAATGTACCCGTGTTTCGCTACGTTATTCTACATTGTATTCGAATATCGAAGTAAATACTGTGCATGCAGTAAATACGATTGTTTTAAAATTGCATGTCTCTTAGCGTTATCCGAGAAAGAGCATGGGAAGGTCCCCATACGTTGTTTCCAATGTAAAGTGTTTGTTACGGATTTGTGATATAACGGCAGGCTCACTTGCCTACTGCCATTCACAGTCGAGTTGGGAAGTTTACATTATAATCGCAGGTCCCATTGCCTACTGCGCGGACACAATCGATTTGGGGAGTTTTCGTTAAAATGGCAGCCCCCTTTCCTACTTCCAGACAGATTACAGTTGAGGGTTTTTTATTATAATGGCAGGCAATTACCCTACTATCAGTCGAAATTGAGTTGTGCAGTTATCATTATAATGTCAGGCCCATTTTCCTACTGCATGCTAGCTTACTGCCAGTCACACCAAGTTGGTGAGTTTCCATCAAAATAGCAGGCCACTATGCCTAATGCCAGTCACATATTAGATGAGGACATTTTTTGTTTATAATGGCGGGCACCCTTGCCTACTGCCAAAGACAATCGGGTAGGGGAGTTTTAAATAAAACTGCATGCTCCCTTGCCTTCTGCAAGTCAAATCGAGAAGTGAACTAATCATTACAATGGTAGGCCTTCCTTACTAATGACAGTTACACAGGAGTTGGAGAAGGACCCCATTCCTACTGCCAGTCAAAGTCGGTGTGGGGAGTACTGATTACAATAGCAGACACACCCTTTCTCGATCGCTACCATTCGACATCAGTGAATATATATAGATCGACATACGAAAGTATATGCGTGTTTATAATATTGTAGACCTTCATTTACAGATTAACTGCTGCTAAACGTACGTCATATAGACAAAGGATTATACCATAAGACGCCGGATTTAGTGGCCTAAATGGCTGGCCCTAGATATCTCATCTATTCTTGGGTCAGATTGAGTTAGAAACGTTGAACAGGGTAAAGTGTTTGTAAGATTATCTCACATTGCATTACTTTTCGGATAATTATGTGATAGCTACATACATAGCATTTGGCTCACATATGGCTACTGGGTGGGCCAATTTTTCGTGAAGAGTTTCATGATTCTGTATTTCATATAAGTAATTGAAAGTATGAATAATGCATGTGAACAATCCAAATTTACTTAACATCGATTAATAGAGAAAAATCAAACGTAAAAGGGATACAGATACGGCAAAAAGTCATGAGACTAAGGTTGTAGATCATTCCAAATTGAACGGAGATTGTGCAATCCGTTATGTGATAGGACTTACCAAAGGTCTGCACCATCATTAAAATTGCCTCCATATTTCGATATTCTTCGGGGATAAAAAGTGAAAAATTTAATGATCTTAGATGTTTTCCGTCCGTTACAGGCTAAAACGTATAATTTTTTTCAAATTTCAATTATATTTTTCTTCTGGCAGATTATGCCGCGATCTGGATTTTGGACGAGGAGGGTAAAAATTAGGACTTTCAGGAACTAAATAAAAAATAATGCAGATGGTCATTATTACCCCTTAAACGGAAAGCTGTACGAAAATTTCGCCAAAATATTCAGTGTAGAGGCACACAGTCGTTACGATTTGATATATATAGATAAGGAATCTGCTCCATGTACACCTTTTGGGCTATGTCCGCTGGACTTAACCAGCAAAACTGACCATTCATGATATCTCCCTTATTAATCCTCCTGACGAAAAAATGCACATGAAAAAAAGTTTTGGAGGTGGAATTCCATCACGTTTGGGCGATTTCCAGTCAGCTTGGTCTTGTTCTGTGTACATTGTGGAACAGTAAAATCACCATTTCGTTTCCCTATAAACCGCCAGTCCATTCCGGAACATGAAATGTTATTGACCTTTAAAACCTACCTTTAGACAGGTGGATGCTAAATATAAATTTTCGTTCGAATATCTTCAGTAGTTTTCAAGTTGTAAGGAATACGCTTTACACGCACCCGCTCGTGAGTTAACTCCGATGGGACTTGTACCGAAAAACGGTCCGTTAATGATATCTCCCTTATTAATCCTCGTATCGAAATGATGCACATGAGATAAAAGATTTAGAAATTAATTTCCATCAAGGTAGGTAGATTTCCATTAAGTTTGGTTGTGTATATTTTGTGGGAGTGCAAAATCACTCGGTTTCGTATAAACCCCCAGTCAGTTCAGGGATTTAGAAACAATATTTGTCCTAAAACCTATCAAGGACAGGTGGATTCTAAATATGAAGCTTGGTGGAAATACATCCAGTAGTTTCTAGCACTCGCGTACATACGGCGTAATTAGGGAAGAAAATAATACAGTTAAGAAAGTTGAATTTACTAGAAAATGGATTATAACTAGGACAGCCGGATAACGACAAATATCTAAATCCCAAGTGAATGTATTGGAAAATCAAGTGCCCCTCAATACCTTATGCTGGTGTGAGTTATGGATAAAATAAAGCGGTAAAAGAGGAGAAATTTAGGTGCAGTGATTCTTAGGTAAACAAATAAGATGATGAGTAATGGTGTTATTACTTAATCTATTCGAGGGCGGTTATAACCTCCAACGATATTCCATCAATATCCTGCAGATAGGTCGATTGACGCCTCTCTTGCCTTCTACCCAAGGAACAACCATGAATTTAAAAGCATGATGAGGAAAATTACCATACGTTACTTCCCTGCTGGTATGCAGTCAGAGACGTTGCCATGGTAACCTGTAGGTTCGTTGTCGGTCTGTCGGTCACTCAATGCAGCGCATGATACCAGCAGAAAATTGTAAATTTCTCCGTCATGTGAAGAGTAAGGTAAATTATGAACATGACGAAAGTTGTTTATAATGAAGAGACGTTTCACGTGCGGTAAACGGAGTTTACAGAAAATCAATAGTATAAGAGAAAATGGAGGAAAACCCCTATAAACCCCCCGTCTATTCAAAGATTTTCCCCGGGATGAATATACTCTAAATATGAAGTTTGGTTGAGATCTATCCAGCCGTTTCGAAGTGATGGTGGAACAGACAAACAGACAGACACGAAAAGTAAAAACCACCGATTCGGTCTTGAGTTGACCTAAAACGGATAAATATCTGAAAAATTGGCAAAACAAAAGAAATTACAGACAGCGGACCCCCTACAACTTTATTTATATAGATTGTAACCGGTTTCTCGTATTTATTTTGCAGCTAACAGGACATGTAAATTATTACCAACATTAATTTGTGTCACAAAATTTGAATAAATCTCTAAGTATACGTTTCTGGGCCCATGTTGTCATAACCTTTTTTCCCTCTTTTTTCTTCTTCTTCTTCTTCTTCTTCTTCTTATTCCTCTTCTTCTCTCTATGTGAGGAATCCATTCCTAAATTTTTGCCGTCGAGTTTTGGTACACACTGTATAATGTTGTATGGTGTGGATAGATCGCTTGAAAGTTAGCGTTTCATTGAGTAGTTGGTGCTTTTAAGTGACCTAGAGCAGTGATAGTCAGCTCGTTGATCATTGAGCACTGTTTTAGCTCAGAACAGGGTGATAGTAAAGGAGAACAGTATGTTCGAGATGCACATTTCTGGATGTTAAAAGTCTCCGATTACAAGCACGATCAAATGGAGGGTCACATTATCACAGATTTCTTAATTAGTTTATCTGCTTTTCTACTACTGTAGAAGGAATTTAAATTGTTACATTCGGTCATATTGCCCAAGACGCCAGATGTCACTACTAACAAGGTTCATTGGCGCAGTGTGTATTGGAAAAGTATATATCAAAGACTAGATATATTTTACTATGAAAGACCATGGTAGGTATGTAATGTTCAGCTCTCGTTCTTACGTTCAAGAATCCGCTCACTTCTTTTGTCGCAAAATGTAGAGAAATGGAACGAGCTAGTTGGCTGCGTGGCACGGACCGTGTAGCTGTAGGGTTCGAACCCCACCGCTTGCCCTGAAAATGGTTTCCGTGGTTTTCCATTTTCACTCTTAGAAAATGCTGGGCATGTGCCTTAATTAACGCTACGAGCGTGTCCTTCCTATCCCAATGTCACTGAAATCCTGTATGTGTTAGTGCGACTTTAAAGCACTAGGAAAAAATAAAATGTAGCGGTATTTCTAGTGGTAGTGCGTACAGAGGTCTAGTGTCGTGGTGACCAACCCACGATACACTTCCCACTGCATGGAAGTTACAAATAAAGTCGCTAAATTTAAATAATATATTTCCGAAATTTTTTAAATCCGTTGAATATAGATTTTCAGACTTCCAGAACAATAAGTAAAATTTCACACTTTCCAGAAATGATTTTTCAGATTTATATTTTTGAACTTAGAAACAAGAACTGCGATTTCTCTATTGCTTAGTGGAATATACGGCATCGGCAAGGCATTGCCATCTGGTCCTCCTGACGGCTAACGTCTTGGCTCTGTACCTGGGCCCTGTTTCATAAACTAATAATGTTAGCTAATAATATTAGAACATAAAAATAATTATTAGTTAACCAAATTCTATTTCATAAAGATTTACACATGACTAATAAAATACACTGACTGACAGAGCAAATGCAACACCAAGAAGGAGTGGTCAGAACTTTATGCCAATTGCAGGGTAGACTGACGTCACTGAGGTATGCTCATGATGTGAAATGCGCCGCTGTGCTGCGCACGTAGCGAACGATAAATGGGACACGGCGTTGGCGAATGGCCCACTTTGTACCGTGATTTCTCAGCCGACAGTCATTGTAGAACGTGTTGTCGTGTGCCACAGGACACGTGTATAGCTAAGAATGCCAGGCCGCCGTCAACGGAGGCATTTCCAGCAGACAGATGACTTTACGAGGGGTATGGTGATCGGGCTGAGAAGGGCAGGTTGGTCGCTTCGTCAAATCGCAGCCGATACCCATAGGGATGTGTCCACGGTGCAGCGCCTGTGGCGAAGATGGTTGGCGCAGGGACATGTGGCACGTGCGAGGGGTCCAGGCGCAGCCCGAGTGACGTCAGCACGCGAGGATCGGCGCATCCGCCGCCAAGCGGTGGCAGCCCCGCACGCCATGTCAACCGCCATTCTTCAGCATGTGCAAGACACCCTGGCTGTTCCAATATCGACCAGAACAATTTCCCGTCGATTGGTTGAAGGAGGCCTGCACTCCCGGCGTCCGCTCAGAAGACTACCATTCACTCCACAGCATAGACGTGCACGCCTGGCATGGTGCCGGGCTAGAACGACTTGGATGAGGGAATGGCGGAACGTCTTGTTCTCCGATGAGTCACGCTTCTGTTCTGTCAGTGATAGTCACCGCAGACGAGTGTGGCGTCGGCGTGGAGAAAGGTCAAATCCGGCAGTAACTGTGGAGCGCCCTACCGCTAGACAACGCGGCATCATGGTTTGGGGCGCTATTGCGTATGATTCCGCGTCACCTCTAGTGCGTATTCAAGGCACGTTAAATGCCTACCGCTACGTGCAGCATGTGCTACGGCCGGTGGCACTCCCGTACCTTCAGGGGCTGCCCAATGCTCTGTTTCAGCAGGATAATGCCCGCCCACACACTTCTCGCATCTCCCAACAGGCTCTACGAGGTGTACAGATGCTTCCGTGGCCAGCGTACTCTCCGGATTTCTCACCAATCGAACACGTGTGGGATTTCATTGGACGCCGTTTGCAAACTCTGCCCCAGCCTCGTACGGACGACCAACTGTGGCAAATGGTTGACAGAGAATGGAGAACCATCCCTCAGGACACCATCCGCACTCTTATTGACTCTGTACCTCGACGTGTTTCTGCGTGCATCGCCGCTCGCGGTGGTCCTACATCCTACTGAGTCGATGCCGTGCGCATTGTGTAACCTGCATATCGGTTTGAAATAAACATCAGTTATTCTTCCGTGCCGACTCTGTTTTTTCCCCAACTTTCATCCCTTTCGAACCACTCCTCCTTGGTGTTGCATTTGCTCTGTCAGTCAGTGTATCTTCACTAATAATATTAGTTCATTAGTCAGCTGATACAAATGGAGGTTAGAATCGGTCTGTTGCATATGTTCTTGGTTTGGGTTTGTTCCTAGCAGTAGGCTAATGCTTGACTACAACCGACTATTAATCCACATGTTCAAAGGCTCACTTGAGATTTTCGTTGTTGTGACTTCAATACATATGAAAACGGATAAAAGAAGTGAAAATAATGTGAGAGAAGAAAATTTCTTTGCGGAAAGTGATTGAGGTAAAGCGTCAAGTATTCGCAGCCTTTTTCACACTATAACTCTCCTTGTTCCTTTTACTTGTTATTTCATGTGCTCTTAAAAATCTCTGTTGAGATGGACTAGCAAAATCTTTGTTTACTATCCCTGTTGGTGGGGGCAGTAGAATAACAGCCACGGTATCCCCTGCTTGTCGTAAGAGGCGACTAAAAGGGGTCCCAGGGCTCTCAACTTGGGAGCGTGTGTTAGTGAACATGGGCCACTGAGATGAGTCCTGCCATTTCTTCAACTTACTTCTGCCAGGCTCATTTTCATCTACCTTTCTGACCTCCCTTGTTCAACTCTAGTTCTTTTCCGACCCTGACAGTATTAGGTTGCGAGGCCGAGAGAGTCTTTCATTATCACGCCCTTCATGGCCCTTCTCTTTCTTTAACCGACACCTTCATTTTCAAAATGTCGGATCCTTTCCATTTTTCTATCTGATTAGTGTTATTATAGATGATGGTTGCCTAGTTGTAGCCTACTTCCTCTTAAAACAATAATCATCACCAGCATCATCTTGGTTTACTGGTGATATAAGCCAAGATTTTAAAATATACTTGGAGTGTCCGAGCAGAACTGCACTAGAGAAACACAATGATACTGTGTATCACTACCAACCGGTGGAGTGCAATGCGAAGCTGCTATTTTAAGGTTATGCTTCATTCCTTGCAGTGGAACGTTCTATTACCTATCAATTCTATCAAGCAAATACTCAAAAGTTATGTAATGTAACCTAAATCTCCCATTGCACCGGTATTCATATGTTTGTTACATGTCAGTACAGACTGTTTTTGACGTAACATTTGTTGAACGGTGAATACCTACACTCGTTCCTTATCACTATTTGAATCAGAGTCGACCATTTCAGTGATCTTCATGATTTTATGCCAACATATTAAAATACCGCTCACTTTGGTTTCACTATTAATATGAATTATGAGTCGAAATACACTCATGGAAATAATCCTAATAATATGAGTAACTTTTATTAGTCATGTTGTCTATGAAACAATGTACTAATATTATTAGGAACATCTACTAATAATTTTGACTTATAAACTAATAACTAATATTATTAACTAATAATTTTATGAAACATAATACTAATATTATTAGTTAATATTATTGGTTTCTTACTAATAATATTAGTGAAAGATGTTTTATGAAACAGGGCCCTGGTCTTTCTTTCTTCTGGTGCCCCATGTGGGTTCCAATCAAAGGCCTCTCTTTGTGGTTTCAGTTTTCTTACTCAGACTATTCCCAGTCCGTTTCCGCCACTTGATCTCTATACATATCACATTTTCTCCCATTCTTTTCCAGAGTTCACCGCGGGAAATAACTTCTTGCCAGTAGATGTTCAGGCCTTTGCTGGCTAGAAGTAGTGTTTACAGTGCACTATGTCTTCTGGTATGGGCTAGAATAAAATTGTTAGTTTCAGTGACCTGTCTCAGTCTTATACTTGGCTTTGACACTATGAAAGTGGCTGAGGTATGAGTGACGCTAGTAATGCCATTCCTTATGCAGCCAGTCCTTGCTATGAATGGTGTGAAAATGTCGCTCATAGGGTCGGTTGGTGCATGCATTTCAGTGGGCTTGGCAGACTGATGTGCAATGGCAACTTCTGGCTCAGTGAGGAAAGCAACGGGAAACTACCTCACTCCTCGTTTCCCTAGTACGCCTCTTCTGTGATACCTAGGCCATCTATGACAGCTAATGGTGAACCTGTTGAGTATCCAACCAGCCTTCGGGCTGAATACCCAACATACATACAGTAGAAGTTCAAATTCCAACGCAAAAAGCAATTGACGAAGATCTGCAGCTTTATTACTTTTTACGTATCTGACTCCCAGAGCAATAGGGTACTGATATTACATTACTTCAAAAGATTCATACTGGACAGATAGGTCTTACGGCGACGATGGGATGGGAAAGGCCTAGGAGTGGGAAAGAATCGGCCATAGCCTTAATTAAGGAACAGACCCAGCATTTGCCTGGTGTGAAAATGGGAAACCACGGAAAACCATCTTCAGGACTGCCGACAGTGGGGCTCGAACCCACTATCCCCCGGATGCAAGCTCTCAGCTGCGAGCCCCTAACCACACGGCCAACTCGCTCGGTAATTTCAAGTATGTAGGATGTGTGTTCTCCCAGGCTCCCGGACGAAACTGTCTTTACATCGGTATGTTTTAGACCAACTTTGCTTTACAGGAGTAAACGCTGGGTGGACTTAGGATATCTTGTTCGTAAGCTAGAAATAACAAACATGAAAGTAGTGAGGTACAAACAGTTGGAAACAATGGCAGGAGGGTGCTCGGAATCAGAAGATAGAGGAAAAGTTAGGAATGAACTCGATGGATGGAGCTGTACGTGTAAGCCGGCTTCGGTGGTGGGATCATGTGAGGCGAATGCATTGATGATAGGTTACCTAGGAGAATGAACTCTGTTTTGGAGGGTAAGACAAGTAGAGGGAGACTAAGACGACGATGTTTAGACATGTTATTAAAAATTCACAGCGAAAAGTGAAAGACATGGACAGATTATTGTAAAACTAGTGAACAGGGTCTAAGTGAAGTTTAGTCAGAGTTACCCTGGTGCAGCACAGTACTGATTGCTGCAAAATGTCACATTAGATTTAATGAGCATAAGCTTAGTTCAAAACAAATGGTGCTTACATAAACTACAGAACATTGATCTGGCACAGAAATTTAAAGTTGAGTAGCGACTAGCGAAAATATGGAATAGAATGATGTGAAAAATTGTTTAGTCATAGCTGCAACAGAAATCTTAGGGAAGAGGAAATAAGAAGCAAGAAGGACCATGCATGACGCAAGAAATTTTGGATCTAATGGAAAAAATTGAATAAATCGAGAAACATTTTAAGCAATACGAGGACATGAAAAAATCGATCACTGCAGAATATCGTATAGAAAAACACAACTGGCTGAAAGAAGTTTGCAAGGATATTGAAACTTTAGGTTGGAAAGCGGGATAAAGCACATTCCAAAATAACATCATTGCAGTACAAGCAAAGAACTACAAGTAAACTTGTGAAGAACAAGGACGGAAAATACTTTTTGAAAATGAAATGGTGAATTATTATTGGAACGAATATATAGAAGATCTTTATGATGGCAAGGCTGTAGGAAATGCTGAGGAGTACACTGAGCATGAAATTTCGGTTGAAAAAGATAACAAAGGTTCACCAACTACAAAATCAGAGTTCAGCGTGGCATTATCTAATTATTTTCTTTTTAAAAGCAGCGGGCGTGGATAACATCTCTGGTGAAGAATTGTGACAACACGACAAACTCTTTGTTTAATGTAGCATCAAAATGCTATGAGAAATGTGTCATCGAACTGATTTTGAAATAAAGCAGGACTGTACTGCCAAAAACAGAAATGCTGTTCAAATTACAGAACAGATTGCTATTTGGTCCCGTGCATCCAAGATTTTACTATTAATAAAAATCGAATTAGTAAAAAAGCAGACCATAACCTAGGTAATGACTAATTTGGTGTTAGATTAGGAAAGGAAACCAGGGAAGCAATACTAGCATTACGGAGAATCATAGAAAGAAGATAAGAAGTCAATAGAACATGCATAGCATTTACTGACTTTTAAAAAATGCTTTCGATTTGATTGGAAATTTCAGTTTCAAACCATGAAACAAGTGGGACTTGATTGAAGAGACAGACATCTGATTCTCAATTTGTTCGAATTCCAAAGCACAGAAACAGAAGTGAATGGAACCAAAACCTTACCTGTTCAATTTGTTCGTAGAATATGGAATCACGATAATCGAGGAGGAAACAAAGGGGATTAAAAGTAATGGTGAACAAATTCATTGTATTCCTTTTTGTTGATGATACTGCTACACAAGCAGACACCGGACAGGAAATGAATAGGATGCTCGATGCACTAAGCAACATTTTAGAGAAACTCAAACCAAAAATGAATGCAAAGAAGACAATGTTCACGGTAGTCGAAAAACAGAAAAGTATACCTGAGACAAATATAAAACTAAACCGAATTAAATGTATACCGATGAAGGAATTCTGCTAAGTGTCATTTGACACTGATAGCAGATGGCTCACCTAGGTCAGAAGGAGAACAGCAGTGGCGAAATAAGCTTTTCAGAACAAGAAACAACTACTCGTAAATTCATACATCAGTTTGTACAATAGTAAGAAGTTTACTCAGACCTTTGTTTGGAGTGTGATGACTGATGACATAAGGGCGTGACATTTTGACCTTGGGAAAGCTGGTGATCGAAATAAAGGAGAACCGGAAACTACTCTCAGACGTAACACTTAGGGAAAGCAAAGCTCTTGCTTCATTTTCTGAGACACGGCATCTTTATGAAGAACATCTTCGAAGGCAAAGTTCTGGAAAGAAAACCTAGAGGCCGATCAAGACTCTCCTACTTAAGAAACACAGTAGAAGAAATGAGGTACCCATCATAATATGTTACTATGAAACGAAATGTAGAGTACGGACGAATGTGGCTGCAGAAAAAAGGCCTGTCTTTTAGGAAATTATGATCATTAATTTAATACTAGACTCCCTCAACTACATATTTTTTTTTTTTTTGCTAGTTGCTTTACGTCGCACCGACATACATAGGTCTTATGGCAACGATGGGACAAGGAAGGGCTAGGAGTGGGAAGGAAGCGGCCATGGCCTTAATTAAGGTACAGTCCCAGTATTTGCCTGGTGTGAAAATGGGAAACCACGGAAAACCATCTTCAGGGCTGCCAACAGTGGGGTTCGAACCTACTATCTCCCGAATACTGGGTACTGGCCGCACTTAAGCGACTACAGCTATCGAGCTCGGTCCCCCCAACTACTGTGGCTGTTTTTATGGACAGAGTAACTTACAATAAAAGCGTGAAATCGGTGTAGGGATACATGCATTAACATGTTACGAATACAATAGCATAACCAAGAAACCATGGGTAAGCTAAATTTAACAATTCAGACTGTTCTAGCAGGCCAAGATCTGACTCTTTGGTTAATGGTCAGCGTGGTGGCCTTCGGTTCAGAGAGCCCGGGGTTCTTTTCGCGGTCGTGTATGGAAATTAAGCCGCATTTGGTTAATTTCACTAGCTCAGGGGCTGTTTGTTTATCTTAATACACATCCACATTTACAGACATCATACTGTCAACCACCACAAAAACACGTAATAGTGAAAATATCTCTTTACATAGTGTTGGCGTCACGAAGGGCATCTGGCCGTAAAATTAGCCTTTATTCACAATAGTTCCAACTCCGGATAATTGCATTTTACTACCATTTGAAAGAATATGCAATTATTGGTTTCTAGATAACTCTAAAGCATATCCCATGAGAATAATATATACTCAGAATTCACTGCCTCCACTTTGAAATAGTTATCAGATGCTTCAGAAAACGCAGCGGTTTTAATTTGAGGGAGTTGATTTTCGTAAGGCGAATGTGATGAAACACGATCCTCACGAGGTCTGTAAATCCTGGTGCTACAATGTGTGCGTAACAGACGGGCTGAGTTTTAGCCGCCTCTTAAACACTGTTCATGGGTAAAGCCGGCAGCTTACAAGCCTCCAGGGGGCCATTCCCGACCTGCCGGGCCGAAGCTAGACACATGGCTATGTCTTGTAAGTCAGGGATCAACAATGCTGCACAAGCCCGTATGTATGGTTAAGTTTCAGCATTTCACACTACAATATTGGGCAGAATTGTGGACATTTTTATTCGTCTTCGCAATTGTGTGAGAAAATTATTTAAATTCATTTAATAATAATAATAATAATAATAATAATAATAATAATAATAATGTATTGAACGTTCCTTCAATTGCTATAGACTTTAAGAGACATCGAAGTGGCGCAATTTAACCCTTAAAAACGGTTCTTTAATGTGCCAGTAAATCTACCGCCACAGGTCACTCGCATTCGACCGATAAATCAATTAATCCCTACTGATCTGCATTTAGGGCAGTCGCCCAGGTGGCTGGCAGATTCCCTATCTGTTGTTTTCCTAGCCTTTTCTTAAATGATCGCAAAGAAATTGGAAAATTATAGAACATTTCCCTTAATAAGTTATACCAATCCCTAACTCCCCTTCCTATAAACGAACATTTGCCCCAATTTGTCGTCGTGAATTCCAACTTTATCCTCATATTGTGATCTTTCCTACTTTTAAAGACACCACTCAAACTTATTAGTCTACTGATGTCCTCCCACGCCATCTCTCCAGTGACAGCTCGGAACATACCACTTAATAGAGCAGCTCGTCTCCTTTCTCCCAGTTCTTCCCAGTCCAAACTTTGCAACATTTGTGTAACGCTACTCTTTTGTCGGAAATCACCCAGAACAAATCGAGCTGCTTTTCTTTGGATTTTTTCCAGTTCTTGAATCAAGTAATCCTGGTGAGGGTCCCATACACTTGAACCATACTCTAGTTGGGGTCTTACCAGAGTCTCATAACCATGTGCAGAGATCTCTGCCTTTAATTTACAATCCCGTTTATGTGATTAACCCAATGACGACGATCTTTCCGTATATTAACACCTATGTACTTACAGTGACCCCCATAATAAACTTTCACCCCATCAATGAAGTAATTAAAACTGAGAGAATTTTTCCTGTTCGTGAAACTACAACCCGACTTTTAACCCCGTTTATCATCATACCATTACATGCTGTCAATCTTTCAACATTGTCATGGTCTTATTGTAGTTGCTCACAATCTTCTAACTTATTTATTACTCTATACAGTGTAACATCATCCGCAAAATGCCTTATCTCTGATTCCAGTTGTTTACTCATATCGGCCGCAGAGAAGGCAAGACCTAATGCAGAACACCTCAGAGTTATAGCAAAAGCATCCCAAGTAGTACCACAAAGCCTCTGCAGGATATTATTCCGGCTTCCAGTTTTAGGAGCTGTATTTTCAACATGTTCCTTGAAAGATAATAAATGTACGTTCCTAAACATTTAGGGTGTTTAATGTATCTCAACACTGAACCTTGAATCGATACATGTACTACACCATCAGTCATTCTGTTCTTTAAATGGAAACACGAAACCTCAGTTTTTGTTACACTTTGGTAGAGCCTCCATTTGTGGAAATATCTTTCAAACCTTGCTGAGTCATCTTAGATACATTCTCCATAACAGTGATGATTTTGGCCTTATAGCCAGAGCTATATCGTCAGCATAACAGAACTTTCTGGACTGTGTTTCTTGTAGGAATTAGAGATACAGATTGAAGAGAAGGGGGGCCAGCACTGAACCTTGTGGAGGCCCATTATTATTACACTGGTCGACAAAATGAACCTTTTTTCTTTCATAAGAATAAAAATAAGAGATTCTAGAAGTATTTTTCATGCTGAATTCAAATATCATTTCAGTTTTTCTTAACAGGCAGGAGTTTTGTGTCATATTCATTTGAATTTTTTATAATTCAAATTCGGATACGTAACTTTATATTCTTTTAGGCGTGATTCATTTAATATTTGTGAAACAAAAATAACAATCGCTTCGATGAAATGAAATGGCGTATGGCTTGTAGTGCCGGGAGTGTCCGAGGACAAGTTCGGCTCGCCAGATGCAGATCTTCTGATTTGACTCCCGTAGGCGACCTGCGCGTCGTGATGAGGATGAAATGATGATGAAGACGACACATATCCCAGCCCCCGTGCCAGCGAAATTAACCAATTATGGTTAAAATTTCCGACCCTGCCGGGAATCGAACCCGGGACCCCTGCGACCAAAGGCCAGCACGCTAACCCTTTAGCCATGGAGCCGGACAATCGCTTCGATGATCCTTCGGTTCCCTCCAAATCATGGGAATCGCAAATGGCATATGGTGTCTACCATTTTACCACCCAGTTAACAGTCTAACATAAGAAACACAGTATATATTTGGAGCCCAGCCCTTATCAAAATCACCTACTCGACAGTCAAAGTAAAGTTCATTACACTCTTTCACAAGTTGCGTGAAATGGCGCTTCTGAGACTTGAAGGTCACTACCACAAATATAGCAGAAAGTATCTGCATGATTTACACACTTTCTTGGCATGATAAAAAAACACTAAAGCACAAGATACACAACACACTGTAAAAAGAAAGGACGGACATATTTCACTAGTGATATTCGTGCTACCATGCTCACAGTCTGCTCAATACTGACACATCAAAATGCCAGATTAACTGGTCTGCGCATGTCAAAACAAGAATGAACCTGCATAGTCTTGTCTTTTGGTAATAATAATAATTTCGTGTGGCTATTTCTAGCCGGGTGCAGCCGGGTGGGTGGCATCTGACATGTGTAGGTAAGTGCGTGTATTTGTGGTGGAGGATGGTGTCGTGTGTGGTGTGCAAATTGCAGGGATGTCGGGGACAGCACTAACACGCAGTACCCGGGCCAAGGGAATTAACCATTTAAGGTTAAAATCCCCGACCCTGCCGGGAATCGAACCCGAGACCGTCTGAACCAAAGGCCAGCACGCTAACCATTTAGCCATTTAGCCGGACTTGTTTTTCGTGCTTCAGCATTATACTACATATCATTTCCTTAAATGCAGTTTGAATGAAATCGATACATATGAGGTAAAGGTTCCTATGACAGGTAAAAGAAAATGCTAAAATCAAATTTAAAGAAGTTGCTGTCACGAAAAGACTGTGCCTGATGGAAACATTCTGACTGCATATCTGAATCCATTATAACAAAATGCACTAGAATTGCTAATCAGATTTCTTGTACAGAAAACCTTGTCGACCAGTGTTATTAGTTGTAATAGGAGCCTAATTATGTATGCATGTACTGTATGTATGTATGTATGTATGTACGTATGTGTATATTTATATTAGTCGCAAATAATCTGCGTGCGTATAAAATTCCAAGGTTATGTGTTTCTTGCACATTCACTCAGCGTCATTTTTTCACGTTTCTGACTGAAGATTAGTGTACTAATTAATTTTTATATGTCTGTGTGTGCGCTAATAAAGGAAAAGCTACTGAAGGGGAAAGAATATAAACGGCACATATTACCATTCTCTTCCGCGTGGCTTGTGAAGAGCTAATAAAAGAATTTAGAAGAGTTTTTGAATGTTCCATCCATAAAATGTGTGTGTCTCTTACAAAGATACTTCAAATTTTGCAAGTATGAGCTAAGATAGCATGCTCAAAAGTGGCAATTTACATATACGACTTCTTGTCTGTATTTATTTGAGAGCGATGAGAAGAACTTTAAATTATGTGGATCTTATAATCATGACCCAAGCGCCGCGATCGTCAGATAATTAATTTCCAACGGTGTAAAGAGAAAAGCGTGTGACGAAATATGTGAACTTCTTTCGAAGATGGTAAGAAAGGAATTACCGGCAGCTCCTAAACATATTGCAGACAGTTCGCTAAGTAATAATGTGTGCAGAATTAAAGGAAAATTGCAGCTGAGAAGCAAATGAACTTGTCACCTCTACCTAAAAATGTGGAGGAAAATCATGACGTTCTAGCCATTACACAGTAGACATTTGATGAGACCAGGAGGAGAATGTGGTTCTTGTAAGCGATTGATATAAACATATCATTATGTAGGGAATAAATGACAGTAGTGGAAAGTGACCTAATTCCAGCTGTTATACGATCAGCGCAGTACGACCCGTTGTGGGATAGTGAGAATGACATGGCCTTTCGCAGTTTTCCTCTTCGGAATATCCCCTCCTGCGGAACTCATAAGTGTAACTCGAATACGTCTGTTTTTACATCATAAATGCCAAAACACGTAGGAGTCCAGTGGCTGGACTGGAGTTGATTCCCAAACACTTCCAAGGAGACACCCTAGTTGGTGCCCAAACTGTTGAAGGGTCAGTACAGGAGTTTATTCCCCTGTACAAACAACATTTTTTCTCCTCATTTTGAACAGACTTTTGGGACGAGGACTTTACTGCTACTGCAGGAGGTAAGGTAAAAATTGTCGTCACACACGGTGTAAAATAAATCAGTTATACATTAAAATCAATTGAGGTCTAAGATTATGTTTAAGTGTGAATCGTAAAAAATTACAAGAAGCTTGTTGCAAGGATGGTTACTTAGTCATACTAACTTATTTTAACCTCTAAATCACGGAGCGAGTGGCTACGTGGTTTGAGTTACGTAGCTGTCAACTTGAATTCGGGAGATAGTCGATTCAAACTCCACTGTCGGCAACCCTTAAGATGGTTTTCCGTGGTTCAGTACAACACTGGAATAAAATCAACGACCAAAGATAAAACCAGGCCTTTAATGCAACTGCAAAAAAAGAATATATGCAGAAGTGGATTGAGAGGTTTCTTTCTCTCCACAATTTGATGTGTATCGACCTACACAGATAGGCCTAAGGCTTATGGTGACGATGAAAGAGGAAAGGGACAGGAATGGGAAGGAAGCGACCATGGCCTTAATTAAGGTACGGTCCCAACATTCGTCTGGTGTAAAAATGGGCAACCACGGAAAACCATCTTCAGGGCTGGCGACAGTGGGGTTTGAACCCACTAACTCGCGGATGCAAGCTGATATCTACGTGCAAGCACACAGCTGCGTGCCCCTAACCGCACGGCCTACTCGCCCGGTGAATTAAGGTACAGCCCCAGCATCTGTCTGGTGTGAAAATGGGAAATCACAGAAAACCGTCTTCAGGGCTGCCGACAGTGGGGTTCGAACCCATTATCTCCCGAATAAGAGTAGATATCTACGCGATCCACACCGCTCAGACACTTGCTCAGTGCATTGCTTACTGATTACTGGGTTGTTTGAGACGTGAGGTCTTGGCTGGCCAGTGTGTGGCCTGGCGCTAGGCGCAGGTGTTAATGCAGGATGACCTTTTGCCTCTTGTTCTGGAGGCATTGGATCTCGTAATTGCCTAATTGTGTGATGAGAGGGTTACCTATGTTCAGTAACCTGCTATATAATTTGGTAGTCATCTTTCTCTGTGTTTCCTTTAGTGTCGAAATCTGACATTTGTCATGGATGTCGGAATTACATGTGTACTGATCAGCCCCCGTCATGGACAACTTGAACCTTATTTAGGTGACTCTCGGTATCAAAGCCTCACATAGGACGGGCATACTTTAGTAACTGTCTGAACATAGCGATGAACAGGAGTTTTAGCAAAAAGGTTGGCTTGGTCGAAGTGAACTGACGTAGGCCCTATGCACTCCTCTTATTTTCTTCGATCGCCTCAATCCGTCCGATGCGTACATGCGATCTATTGAGTCATGAATATGTGAATAATGATTGTGCCTTTCAGGTTTAATTTCATGCCGTTCTATAATATAGGCTTTATTTTCGAATTGTGTACGTTTCGAAGGGAACACTTCTTTACTAAGATGTTTCTTTTAATCTTTGTTAATCTAACAAAGCAACAATGGAGAAGGTTATTTGAATTACGGAATTATTTGTGTTTTAAACACTTTAGATCTCTTAATTCTTTCCGTAACGGAATGAACTTCACGGCTGCGAATGAAAAGCAATTAACTTTTTCTTACCTTCACTCTAATACAGCTGACTAACACTTGAAATTCTTTTTTAAAGCTGTAACGAAACATTTACGCTTCGCTTATTTTGCTGAAGAATAATTTGTCTTCAAGTTAAATTAATATTTCATTTTCAACTTTATATTGCTATTCTAGTATTTGAGCAAAGCTTTTTATGTGTGATTTAGTTATACTGGTTATAAAGTTCAAATAGGGAACTGCAAGTTATTTTACTTTAAATATACTAAATCCAATTACTAAGAAAGATCGGGTGATCTTTTGCTTATTGGCATGTTTGTGGTGACTGCACAGATGATGATACCTATCAAAATATATTCGAATTTGATCCATGAAATACCGAGATGAACATAGTGAGTTGAAATCAATGACCACTGATCTGTGTTTAGGACAGTTGCGCTTGTGGTAGGTTCCGTATCAAATGAGTGCCTAGTCTTTCCTTAAATCCTTTCAAAAACATTGGAAATTTTTCGAACATAGCCCTTGGTAAATTATTCCACTACCAAGCGAGTTGGCTATGAGGTTTGGGTCACGTAGCTATCAGCATGCATTCGGGAATCGAGAGATAGTGGGTTCCTATCCACTGCTGGCAGCCCTGAAGGTAGTTTTCCGTGTTTTACCATTTTCACACCAGGCAAATGCTGGGGCTGCTCGGTCATTTCCTTCCCACTCCTAGCCGTTTCCTATCTCGTCGTCACCAGAAGACCTATCTCTGTCGGTGCGTCATAAAGAAACTTGTATAGTAAATGAACGTAATGTGCACTGTTCAACTGCTGGGCAGCAAAACAGCGGTTATTCGTGTCCACAAAGTACAGCTGACCAGGAAGGCGTCTTAACTACCGATTTGTGCTTATCCCCTTCCTGCTCGGCGATCTCATAGTCCAGGTGGCCTTGAGCTACTTGCGAGCGTATTCGCCAATCAGAATACTACATTTTTCTGTAATAATTTACATATGTAAGGCAAGAAATGTTTATACTTTTGAAGACATTCTGCAAATCTACAGTTCAAAAGCTTTCGTCAGAATTCTTTACGATGTCAATCAGTTTAGTCGTTTTCTCAAACACGCATTTACGGAAGTCAGCCTAGTGTCTTAAATATAATAATAATAATAATAATAATAATAATAATAATAATATAACTGTCTTAATATCCGCCTTACTCCTAACGTTTCTAATAGACGCTGAGATGAGAATATTATATCACAAGATGTCTTTCACGTGCTCGACGTCAACGAGATAAAACATCACATTAATGCCATAGATTTTAAGAGATCTAGAAGTAATGGAATTTTTCTCAGTACGTTAACCGTCACGGTTCTTCGAATTTATGCTCTCCTAAACAATCAGCTGCGCCGGAGTAGACCGTAACATTAAGCATATAATGCGAGAGAATGCCTCAGTCAGCTTCGCTATGTAACCATGCACCAACAAATAGAGGAAGTACTCGGATAGAGGGCTTTAGTGCCCACGTTCCATATTCTTCACATGCAAACATTTACTCTGTTATTGTGACTATGAGTTTGAACAAAAGGAGTGGGCATGCTATAGCAACTAATGTTCTTTATTTATATTATGACCGTAAGATTTGTAGAATCTTACATTCTAATGTAGGCTATATGAACAACAACCATCAATGATATAACTGCAGCAAATAGACGTTAATGCTTTTGTAGTTCAAAGTAAATGTAACTTCACAATTTACTTTTTTGAAATGCCTTCCATCGTATGTCTTTGTCGCTTTTTTTTTTTTTTTTCCGATCTTCGCTCAGTCCGATGGTACGTCAGCCTCGTGTCGGTAGTGTGTGTGTGTGTGTGTGTGTGTGTGTGTGTGTGTGTTTGTGTGTGTGTGTGTGTGTGTGCGCTTGTTTTTTTTTTACAATTTGCCTTACGTCTCACCGACACAGATAGGTCTTATGGCGACGATGGGATAGAAAAGTGGTAGGAGTGGAAGGAAGCGGCCGTGGCCTTAATCCAGGTACAGCCCCGGCGTTTGTCTATTGTGAAAATCGGAAACCACGGAAAACCATTTTCTGGGCTGCCGACAATAATGGGGGTTCGAACCTGCTGTCTCCGGAATACTGCATACTGGCTGCAATTACGCAACTGCAGCTATCGAGCTCGGTGACGATTCTCATTCGACTTCGCATTGTACTAATTCACATTCTGATAGATTGTGTCAGCTCTTTCGTACTATACTTGCCACCTACATCTAGCTGGATATTTTCAATTAATTCCGTTTTTAGTTCTGCTGGTTACTTTCTCTCCACTCGGGCACACTATTAACACGAAGCTTTAAAGGTAGTGTAACAGTACATCTTCCATATCCCCGACAGGCTCTCTAATATGTATGTTTAGTCCTCAGCCCGAAGGCTGGTTGGATCCTCAACAGCTCCATCAGCTGTCATAAATGGCCTATGCATCACTGAAGAGGCGTGCTAGGGAAATGAGGAGTGAGGTAGTTTCCCGTTGCTTTCCTCACCGAGCCAGAAGCTGCTATTACATATCAGTTTGCCAAGCCCACTGAAATGCATGCACCAACTGACCCTATGAGCAACATTTTCACACCATACATAGCAGGGACTGGCTGTATAAGGAGCGGCATTACTAGCATCACTCATACCTCAGTCACTTTCATCTTGTCAAAGCCAAGGATAAAGCTGAGACAGATCAATGAAAGTAACAAAATTGCTCTAGCCCATACCAGAAGACATAGTGCACTGTAAACATTACGTCCTGCCAGCAAAGGCATCTGTCTAATATATACTGTACATAAAAGGACTTAGGCTTAATTCTGGAGAAATGAGGAAATCCTTGAAATGTGATAGCCAGCAGTACTTCGTTTCTATGAGCCAACGCAAGAGTTGTTCGCTTCACCATCATATGTTTAGCGATCTGTCGATCATTAAGCCTTTGCACGTGTACTTACCGAATTAGCTGCGGTATGGACATGTTTCTCCCCCTTCATTTCTCAGCTTGGTTTCAGGTTAAAACTTATGCACGTGTTTTTGTCTAGATCTGTACGTTCATTTTAGAGATGTTCGGAAGCAGTATATACAGCATGCATTTGTTACATACGTTTAAAACTTTTTTTTTTCAAGTTGCTTTTTACGTCGCACCGACACAGATAGGTCTTATGGCGACGATGGGACAGGAAAGGGGCTGGGAGTGGGAAGGAAGTGGCCGTGGCCTTAATTAAGGTACAGCCCCAGCATTTGTCTGGTGTGAAAATGGGAAACCATCTTCAGGGCTGCCGACAGTGGCGTTCGAACCTACTAGATCCCGAATACTGGAGACTGGCCGCACTTAAGCGACTGCAGCTGTCGAGCTCGGTACGTTTAAAACTGAAGTACACCAGCTGTATTTCGTTTTATGACAACTTGCCTTTGAAAAATATTCGCGATTCACGAACAGAATTGTACACGACGGCGGCACAATGCACTGTGGGGAGAGCGATTCTGAATTAACCTGTAAAACATCCAATAATGTTACTGGTTTCGCCCCTCACTAACTACATTTTTACGATTTTTGGAGACGCCGTGGTGCCGGAAATTTATCCTACAATAGTTCTTTTACATCTCAGTAAATCTACGGACACCAGGCTGTCGTATTAGGGTAAATTCAAAAACCATGAGCCAAGATCGAACCTACCAGCTAGACCTCAGGTGGCCAGCACTCGACAGTCCGAGCAACTCAGGGCGGCATAACATAAGTTATTATTATTATTATTATTATTATTATTATTATTATTATTATTATTATTATTATTATTATGTTCTGTCTGTTTTACGTTGTAGCGGCACAGAGAGGTCTTACAGCGACGATAGGCTAGGGGCAGGAATGGGAAGGAAGCAACCGTAGCCTTAGTTAAAGTGCAGCCTGGTGTGAACATGGGAAACCACGGAAAATCATCTTCAAGGCTGACGGCAACGGAGTTCGGCCATAATTTAGCTAATGAGGACTACTGTAATTACCGGTACATCTGATGATAGAGCGTGCCATTTTTCTACTTTAAAATAGTCCTATGGCGCCCCTGTAGGATTCCTTGATTCGAGAACTGGAAAACATCCAAAGGAAAGTAGCAGGATTTGTTCTGGTTGATCTTTGACAGAAGAATAGTGTTACGAATATGTATGTTATTGATTTTACGTTCCACTAACTACTTTTACTGTTTTCTGAAACGCCGATTTGCCTCACAGGAATTCTTTAACATACCAGTAAATCTACCACCCGATCGAGCTGGCCGTGCGATTAGGATCGCGCAGTTGTGAGCCTGCATTCAGGAAATAGTGGGTATGAAGCCCACATCGGCAGCCCTGAAGATTTTTTCCGTGGTTTCCGATTTTCACACCAGGCAATTACTGGGGTTTTACCTTAATTAAGGATACGACCGCTTCCTTCCCACTCCTAGGCCTTTCCTATTCCATCATCGCCATTAGATCTGTATGTGTCGGAGCGACGTAAGGCAAATTGTAAAAAAAAAGCACAAGCACACACACACACTACCGACACGAGGCTGACGTACCACCGGACTGAGCGAAGATCGAACCTGCTAAGTTGGGCTCAGAAGGCCAGCGCTCTACCGTCCGAGCTACTCAGCCCAGCTTCAAAATTGGGACACTCTATAGCATGAAGTTGGAATATAAGAGGACAAGTTGGGACAAATACGGGGGTTGGAACTTGTCGCAACACTGTTGTGGAGACGCTATGCAACGGAATCTAGTATTGTCGCTGGTAGCACACGGTGGTTACATACCTACTTTACTTCAGAGCAAATGGACTCGCCCTCCCCACATCACCTGCGTGCGCACAAGCGAGAGAAACACAGTCACGTGTGAGCTAGCGGTCTAACGTAACGTTGTCACTGTTTTCCAAATAGGAACAACGGAGTTTGATCAAGATTGAATGTGCCAGATGTCGTACAGCACTACATCAGGGTCTTCAAGAGGTTTGCGGAGAATCTGCATTGCCTTACAGAACAGTGGCGCGTTGGGTAATAGCCTCAACGATGGACGGCAAACTGTGGCGGACATTTATCGGGCAGGTCGTCCTACGAGTAAAGAAGAAGTGCATGCTCTTGCCGCGTTACTGGACAGTGATCGAAACTAGACGATTCGTGAGCATTCGCTTCAGAACTGTTACAGAGATTCGAGAGGCAGTAGACCGCTCCATTCGCACCATCAACAGAACAGGCTCTGCTAAAGGTATACTACGACTTCCACATCGCAGGCAATGGGTTATACACAATGCTGGTGACTACATTGCAGGACAGTAAAGGTTGCTAACATTTAACTCTTTTGTATCATTTGTAAATAAATAGTTGCCACTATTTAAGTTCCAACCTCCGTATTTCTTTATACGAAGAGGAAGTACGAATTGGAATATATAGGTTTTTACTATCTCCCGAATGCATGCTGATAGCTGCGTGACCCAAACCTCATAGCCAACTCGCTTGATAGTGGAATAATTTACCGAGGGAGATGTACGAATAATTTCCAACTTCTTTTAAATGATGCAAGGAAAAACAAGGTAAACAACTGATAGCGAATCTGCCACCTGAGTACCTGCGTTGTTTGTTTGAACTTAGAAGGTGAGTGCGAAGGTGTAAAGGCGAGTAGAAATGTATTAATGAAAATTACAATAATATAATCAACATTGGTTTGTTAAACAAAATATAAAATATAATCATTATTACCAACGTTTGTGTACTGACATTCAGGTTCATTTTCAGTATTTTGTTTTAAGGACTTTGTGAGCCTGTACTTGACTGTAATTGAGGGGTGTCTGTTCGAAGGGTGCTATTTCCACCATAAGACCGTTGTGGGAAAACTCAAGAAATGTATAGTAAAAATAGTAACGTACCCGTAATCGGGCAATGTACAACTTTTAAGAATTTAGACAACATGTTTTGGTCTGGATTGTTCATGGCATTCGACAGTATTCAGCTACTGCAATGTTTGTAGACGAAATACGCTGTTAAGTGATGAAACTTTGATAGCCCAGAACAGGTGCTGAATAAAGCATTTCTACTGAAGTCGTTGTCAAGGTAACTAGAATAAAGTCGTTGTATCAAATCGCAGTTGGGTTTCCTTGTTAGAGCCACTGAGATGTAAATCCGTTATGCGTCCGTGATGGGCCAACGTCTTAACTGTCTGAGCATATTTCGTGTTGCTGAGGAGTTGGGAAGTGAAAACATACTTAATTTTTAATTGGTAGACATTATTGTATCGAGGCCTGAAATAATCCAATTCCAGATTACTAGTCACATGTACTGCCTGCATACCGATTTGCCATCTAGCAGAATTCTGCTGTACGGTTCATAAGGCTGTATTCATTTTTTTTATTAAGATAATTTAGAGTCATTTTAACCCTAAGGTCTTATCGTGACTTCTAACTGTAGAATTTATATTAAATTACAGTAGGGTGAAGAATGAAAAATATATATATATAAAATTGGTATTTAAAACTGAAGAGTTAAATTTTTGAATACAGACCAGTGTCTTTGAAAAACTTGATAATTTGTTTGCACAGTGAAGGAGATGAGTGTGTCCCCTTAATATCCGTAGGTATACCGTGGTAGTGGCGCCATTTGTCATACCGTGAACAGTCTGTTATGATGTGCTTCACAGTCAACACACTATTGCATGTTGTACAGATGGGAGGCAGTTTCTTCTCAAGGAAGTAGCTGTGACTTATCTTGGAGTGGCCAATCCGTATTCTAGTTATTAAGACTTGATCTTGCCTGTGAAGGTTGTGAAGATAGTGTTGTACTGTAGATTCCGTTGTTACTTCGTGGAATTTGCTGTTCGAAGTTTGAAGCCATTTTATCTTCCACTGTTGGTATAATTTTGTTTTAGCATAGGCAATAATGTCAGTGTGAGGGGTAGCTATTGTTAGATCTCCTAGCGGGAGGTAAGTAGCGTCTTTAGCTGCTTGATCAACAGATTCATTGCCTTGAATACCTCTATGAGAGGGTATCCACACAAGGATGACTTGTTTGCGTTCTTTCATGATGTTGTTAAACAACAGTTGTATTTCTTGTACAAGGATGTGTTTCGATGATGGACTTTCTATTGCGTTTAATGCACTTTTTGAATCAGAAAAAATGATGGAGTTATTACAGGTGCTGGTTTTCAAAATATATAGCATAACCTGCTTTATTGCATACAGCTCATTAGAGAAGACTGTATAGTAGTCAGGCAATCGGTATAGCATGGTACGTTCAGGGTATATAATCCCACATCCATTTCTTTCCTCACATTTTGATCCATCAGTATAGATTGCAGTGTGCCTTGGGTATTTATTAGAAATTTCAAGAAATAATTGATGGTAGTGAGATCTGTAAGTTTCATCTTTGACACTGTAATTTATTTCAAAGTTAATTTTTGGAAGGGTAATAGTCCATGGTGGGACATTAAGAGAGTTGTCTGTGAGAAGTATTGGAGGGATATTTAAATTTAGTTCTTCAAGAAACGTGGCTATTCTGACATTGAAAGGCTGTGGTTGTGATCCAGATTTAATGAGTGTACCTTGATGCTTGTTAGGAAAAGCATACAACTTAATTCTTGATTCACTCATAGTTGCTACCTTGAGCGCGTAAGTCAAACTTAGTTGTCTACGTCTAATTGTGAGTGGTGGTTCATTTGCTTCTATTTGAATGCTGGCTACTGGACTGGTACGGAAGGCTCCTAGAGCAATTCGAAGAGCTGAGGACTGGATGGAATCAAGGATTTTGAGTGAAGACATTCTTGCGGAATTGTATACAATGCTGCCATAGTCTAATTTAGCCCTAATAATGGCTTTGTACGTGTTCATTAGCACTTGGTAGTCTGCCCCCCAGTTCCTTGCTGCCAGGATCTTCATTATGTTCAGCCTTCGCAAGCAGTCATCTTTAAGGTTTTTCAGGTGAGGTATCCAACTTAACGTAGTGTCGAATAAAACTCCTAAGATTTTCATAGTTGCTACTGTTTCAATTTTGTGATTGTCCATGTACAGCTCAGGGTCTTGTACAGTATGTTTACATTTGGAGAAGAGTATGCATTTGGTTTTAGTTTTGGAAAACTTGAACCCTGTAACTTTAGCCCATTTTTGGATATTATCAATTGATTCTTGAAGTAACTGTTGAGTAGTTAATTTATTTCTTCCTGCACTTAGTATAGTAGTCAAATCATCGGCAAAAAGGCAAGCCTTTACTGGTAGGTGAATGTTGGAGACAATGCCATTTATTGCAACGAGGAATAATGTGACACTGATGACTGATCCTTGGGGAACTCCATTGTCAATGGTTACTTCATGTGAAAGAGTTCCATTTGTCCTGACTTGAATTCGGCGATCTTTAAGGAAATTATAAATGAAGTGAAGCATGTTTCCTGAAATATTATGTTTCATCATTGTTTCAATTAGATAGTCTTTCCACACCATGTCATATGCCTTCTCAATGTCTAAACTAACAGCTATGAGGTGCTGATTATTTAGGAAAGCTTCTCGGATTTCTGATTCTAAACATATCAGAGTATCTGTTGTTGAACGTGCTTGACGAAAACCATTTTGTGCATCACTAAAAAAGTGTATATGTTCCAAATACCAGCGTAATCTCTTGTTAACAATTTTCTCCAGTAGCTTACACATTGTATTTGTCAAGGCGATGGGACGATAATTATCTGGGATCAAAATGTCCTTCCCTGGTTTGAGTGAGAGGTAATACAGAATTTATTGTATTTGCCACTTATTCTTTGGATTTCATTCCACATAACTTTTTGTGAAGTTTGGCAGGAGGTTTTCTTACTTAATTTTATTTTATTTCGTGCTATTGCTCGGTGTTTTTGAAAAATTGATTTTATTTTCAGGCGTAGGATTTCTTTTGTATAGGTAGTAAGCGCACGGTTTTTATTTTTGATAGCCTCTTTACAGGAGTCATTCCACCAGGGAACCGTTTTCTTGAAGGACATAGGAGCAGTTTTTGGGATGCTCTGGTCAGCAGATTTAATTATTACTTCAGTGAAGTCTTGAACAATATCATTGATGTGCTTAGAAGGAAATTCATTTGTTGGAGTTAGATCATTTAAATAGTTATTTACAATCTTTCTAAATGATTGCCAATTTGCCTTATTTAAATTCCATTTACAGTATTGGAGTTTTGATGTGTTGTCTGGAGAACTTTGATCATCATTAATTATGATGGGGAAGTGGTCACTTCCTTGTAGAGTTGAATAAATGGACCAGTTAAATAGTGCAGCTATGCCTGGCGTACATATAGTTAAATCTATGCTACTGTATGTTCCGTGTGCTATATCAAAACGAGTTGGAGCAGTTGAGTTCAATAATACTAGAGTAAATTCATCTAGTATCTTCTCTATTTCTTTCCCCCTTGCATCAGTATTGCGACTACCCCATAAACTGTTGTGGCTATTAAAATCACCCATCAAAATGAAGGGTTTGGGGAGTTGGTGTATTAGGTTTCTTAAATCATCAGCGTGAGATGTACTATTCGTAGGAAAATAAACATTACATACACATATAGTTTGTGGTAGGTATAATAAAACTGCGACTGCTTCTAAATCAGTAGTTAAAGGAACCTCTTGATGGTGTAAATTATTTTTAACATAGGTGGCTACGCCTCCACTTGCATGATTTGGATTAATTCGGTTCTTATAATGTACGTTGAACTGTCTTAAATGGGAAACAAAGTTGTCTCTAAAGTTAGTTTCTTGTAGACAGACAACTGAAGGCTGATGTTTATTTAGTAGAAGTTGTAAATACTCTCGCTGCGATCGAAAACTGTTGAGGTTCCATTGAAGTAATGATATAGTCATAAGAATGACAAACAAGTGTAGAGGGAATTTTATCAGCATTATGTGAGGGAAGTAGAGTCATCGCTGGAGTAATCTGGAACTAAACTGTTAATTGCTTCACCTCGGTTTTCACTGCTAGCCTTAAGCAGTTTCTTGACTATTCGAGTACTCCTGTTCTTAATGGATTTCTCAGTGTAGTATGGATATAGTTTTTGAAGGGCTTGGGCTAAACCCTCTAGATCTTGGGTGTAATTGGAAGCTATTGCTGCAATGTCATTAACTCCAATACTGTTTTCAAAAAAGGATTGGAGTTGTAAGTAATTGAGGGGAAAGGACTGAGGGTTGGCTTCTAGAACTTGCTTAATTGGCTTAAGCATATCACTAATAGTTGTGCTTTCTTTTTCTGTCTTTGGTTTCTTGTAAGTTTGTTTTGTCTTGTGTTTCCCTGTCTGTTCACTTGCCTTAGGTTCAGTTGTTAGGGGAGGTTCCTTAAAATCAAGGTCTTTTCTGCCTGTAGTTTCACTGCTAGATAGTGATATTGGTCTCTTCGATCGAGCAAGATGAACACATGAGGGGTTTTGAGGGCATTCCAAATGAGAGGTTAGAGTCGTTTCGACTGAGGGTAAAGGCCCACAGTTTTGATTCTGAGAACACTGAAGAGATGTAGATGTAGCAGTTGTCTGAACAGTAGTTTGTGAGGGAGTGCAGGTATATTGTCTTGACAGTTTGTTTTAATTTTTTGTGTATCCTCTACTAGTTGGGGAAATTCTGTTAGATTGATCTTGCCACGAGAATGACTGTTTTGATTTAATGAGGAGCCTTCATTTATTATTTCATCATTATCAGGACAGTTTCTAGCTAAGTGCCCCTCAGTTTTACAAAGAAAGCAGGTGGGTGTGTCAGAGGATAAATAAATCCAGTAATTGGTACCCTCATATTCGATTTGGAGTGAGTCTGGAAGTTAGTTAAAGTCTTCATTTTGAATATAAATCTGTCTCCGAAAACTAAGAATGTGAGAAAATCCGGGGATTGTTAAACCGGCTCTAATAGGTGATATCTTTGACATTGGTTTAATACCGAGTTTGAGAAATTCTTCTTCAATAACAATATTAGGAATCACAGGGCAAACATTGGATAGAATAACTCGTTTGTTTTTAGTTAGGAGAGGTCTTATTTCCAAGGAGACATTATTTATGAGAATCTTAGGATGTTTTGAAATTAATTCTTCAACACACTTTTGACTTGCAAGGAAGATACATATTCTTCCATTAGATATCCGTGAGACAAATCGGATGTTACTAGGGCTAGTGACTTTTCCAATTGCTAGTATATAATCTCGGATACTAATACCATCGCAAGATTCAATAACAATAGGTTGATCTTTGGTAGGGTAGGATTGCATTGCTGCAGAGTAACTTAACCTTGGGTTGTTAGGAGATTGATTAAGCGTGTTAGGAACAGTGATAGAGGTTGTCATGAGGTTACCTGGTTCACCGGTACGGGTGGGAATTATGCTTTCTTTATTCTGTCGATTCATGAGGTTACTTGAGACTTGCTGATTTTCATTATTTAGATTCATTGAGTTAGAAAAAAACTTGCCGACCTCCATCAACAGAGGCGGCCATTATCGGTTAGCTAACAAGATGAGGTTATAGGTATGAGATTGATCCTTTAATGAACACTAATCTCCACAACGCAGATTTAAAACCACACTCACTACAAAAGTACTTAGCAGCTTCACTCTGGTGCTTCAGACGGTAAATTTTAGCCTAGAATGACCGATTACTCAATAGTTCCAAGCGACAATATTACACGCGAACATCATGTAAGTCACTGCCATCTTGAAGCTTAATTCATTGTTGTGTGTACGCAGAATGAAAACTGTTATGACGTAGACTGCCAAGATTTTTGACCGCCCTTCAGAAATCCATTTCCTCGGCGTAAACAAACCCACAAAGTATGGATCTGATCCAGTGAATTAATTCTAAGGGGTCAGTGAAAGGGTAATCCCGTGTCTGTGTGGGAGCGTGGGTTGCGACCGTGGGGCCCCTAGATGAGTCTGGCATTGCTTCCGCGTATGCCAAGGTGCTCACGTTCATCTTTACTATCCAGTCTCCCTTGGTCAGTCCTTGCTCTCTTCCGACCGTGACAGTATTAGGTTTGTGCGGCCTATGTTGTCTTTCATTTTCATACCCTTCGTAGTTGTTCCATTTCTTTTACCGATACCTTCAATATTCGAAGGATCGGACCTCTTCCTCTTCTCCTTTCTGATTAGTACAAAGATAAGATAGTTTCCTAGTTGTGTTTTCTGTAAATCAATCTCCACCGAAATTTGTGCATTGTGAGATGCGGATGTAATGCAGACCATGATCCTACCTGCAGTGTTTATGCTCATACATGCATAAACAATACATGTAGATTAATTATCTGAGTTGAAGCACGTGGGGTATTTAGCGCTGCACACCGTATGCACAATGAGCACCACGACAATGACCCTGCATCGATCGACAGCGGTGGGACACGAACACGGCACTTACAAAAGGGTGGATTGAGGTATAACTCTCCGTACAACCCTCCCCGCCAGTGATCACTTCGTCAACCATGGCCACACAGCGATACGAACGTTTACTACGGGCTGTACCTGATGTAGAGCTCGCCGAGATTGTAGTGTTCATCAGACTGAGGCACCCTCCCGATTGTTGGTCCTATATGATGTATACTTTCATGCTACTGTTATAAAGAAACATAAAGTTTGTAAGTTTGTTTGTCTGTGGAGGTATTCTCGAGAACCACTCAACTGAGTTTAGTGTTTCTTACAGATAGAAATTGTATTCCTCCATATAATTATTGGCTATATCTATAAAATCAGAAGTAAGTTTGTCCGTTCGTTGTACAAATCTAAATGCCTCCACTCCGACCGCACGTAAAAGCAGTTATATTATCATATATATATTTTTTTTTAATAAAATAAAATGAAGTCGCTTATAATATGTGTTGACACACGAAAAGCATGGAACTTAGAATACCAAGGAATAATAGACTGGACCAACACCTATAAATAGAAGGCCTGAGCACGAATCTGGTAATGAACAAGATGGCGGGAGCAGTAGGCAATAGCGCACAATAGCTTAGAAAAGTATTCGTAAGGTGGTAAGTATATCTTGCTTTACCCCTTGATAAATTATAAATAAATTATACAATCCATGAAATGTACCCTCGTTTGAGAAACTTGTAGATGATAAAAACTTTTTTTTTTTGGGCTAGTGTGTTTACATCGCACCGACACAGATAGGTCTTATGGCGACGATGAGATAGGAGAGGGCTAGGAGTTGGAAGGAAGCGGCCGTGGCCTTATTTAAGGTACAGCCCCAGCATTTGCCTGGTGTGAAAATGGGAAACCACGGAAAACCATCTTCAGGGCTGCCGACAGTGGGGTTTGAACCCACTATCTCTCGGCTGCAAGCTCACAGTTGCGCGCCCCTAACCGCACGGCCAACTCGCCCGGTATGAATAGAGCTAGAATCAGCAAACAGGATAGGCCTAAGCTTCAAACGTTCTGGTTTATCATGTGCACTGAATGATATGCCTTGTCATTTACCAAAAAAGTACGCAGTATTTAGTTATTGTTTTCATTAATTTGATGTAATGGTGTCTAAATGCTCCAAATTTCAAGCAAGATATCAGCTATGTTTATGATAATATGATGTAGGTTATGTTGGTCGCAGAGTCTACTATATAAGTAAAAGTAAACTCGTGTCCTCATCCCGAGGTGATGCAGCTCTTTTCAGGCACACCCACAATGGAGGTGAGCTGCATGTACCATTTCACCTACATACCAGCCCGCTTGTCATTCTTAAATTTTTGGCAGTACCGGGAATCGAATTCGGCCCCCCGAGGACGGCAGCTAACAACACTAACCGTTACGCTACGGAAGCAGACAGTATAGGCCTATATATAGGTCTACATAAAGCAGAATGTCTGTCCGTCTCTCTATCCGTTCCTTATACAAATCCACCAATCTGAATCCATTTTTTAATACTTTTAGGACTCAGCGCTTAACTGTCTACACGAATTTTTAACAGCCCTCTCCATTCCCTAGATTTAGGCACTTTGGCACATTAACATAGGCTTAAAGAGGGGAAGTATAAAATTTATCGTACAAGAACTAGACAAAGCTCATGTTAAGCCTCACTATGCGAAGAACAAAACTCGGTAAGTCCGTACGGGACGGAAAATCATGTTTAAAAACCCTAACACAACCGTTGTGGAGATATTGGTATCACACTCCCCAACTCTAGGAGTTATTCTGAAAAGCTCCAAAAATATTTTTAACCGAGATAGGTGCTCTATATGGTCAGGAGAGTCATTTTCAGCGCCAGCATTCAAAAGCCAGATGCCAAAATAGTGCAGCTTCCCAGAGCTGAAACTGTGCATTATTTAAGGCGCCATACTACCAAGGTTGCTTAGTTCCAAAGTGGTTTCCCGTTAGCTATCTCCACACTTCAAGGTGTGATGATGTCGCTAGAATGGGACCGAACTTTTCTGTTTCAAATTCCGACAAGTACTGGAATGGTGCTTTCCTCATGGTGTCGACCGTCCCGACCATATTCCTTGTTTACATTGCAGATTTGGACATCACAACATACACGTTTTATCAATTACTAACTACTGATGGCTACCTTGTAACAAGGCGTTAAATGGAAGAATCAACACTAGCCATCCCTCTGCTTACTTCCTGAAAAAGGGAACAATTATGTTAAATGAAAGGCACATTTGATGAAGGAATTGTCTCTGTAACAATTTATCCACGTATCGCGACAGGAATACAGAATGTCACAAGTTTGAGGATACTACTCAAATGCATGCAAGCTGTGCGACATAAACAACCTAACATTTAGCATGCCACATCTAAGGGATCGTTCACGTGATGTCCGTTACTGTATGGTAATTAACGTTTGTTATTCATTTTATGCTCGTGGTACTTATTTATTTATTTATTTATTTATTCGGAAGAGGGACTTAACTTTGTAGCCATATTAATGCTCTATTAAACGAGTCGCTGTAGGTTTTTAAAATTAATGAAAAGGTAGCAGGTGGTTCAAGTGGAAGCATTGACTCCTGCAGATAAAAATAATTTGCCCTCTATTTCGTTAATGCTTTAACCATTTGCTGGGGAGCTGGTTGAACTGTATTGATGTTCTCTTGGGTATAAGGCCGTTAGTCTGACTGAACTGCAGTCCCGTTGATAAACCCGGGCTGAGTGGCTCAGACGAAAGAGTGCTGGCGTTCTGAGCCCAGTTTAGCGGGTTCGATCTCGGCTCAGCACGGTGGTGTTTCAAGGTGCTCAAATACGTCAGCCTTGTGATGGTAGATTTACCAGTACGTAAAATATTCTGCGGGAAGAAAGTACATTCTCGTTGTCTGCAAACATAGTAGATCGTAGAACTATTATTATTATTATTATTATTATTATTATTATTATTATTATTATTATTATTATTATTCAAAGTTTCCAGCTATACGGTGAGGCAATTCGTGACACATGTGATTTTAAATACGTATCTATTGATATTTATTTCCTGCGCTTGGAAATTATCTTCATAACGAAACTGGCGGGGCTGGGGGGGTTGAAAGAGGATATATATATATATATATATATTTTAACATTTCTGCCGTGCTCGCGTTAGGTTTTGAGTTATTATCTACAGTATTTCGATGCGAGAAGTCGTTTGTGACTTCGAACTATTCGTACTTCAAAATTTACTGAGGGAAACCGTCTTATCTGTTTTGTAAACACAGAAAATCCACCTTATTTCGATGTTTTGCATGATGGATGAGTTGATATTGCGATGGCCCGTGTTAGAAAACACTTTGGTGCCCTGTGAACCTTACTTCATCAGGCTTCATCTGTTTGCATACGTAGTTGCACTTGATTCTCCGTGGAAATTGTTACAACTACAAGTGCCCTGACGCCTGGCTCCTTGGCTGAATGATCAGCGTAGCATCCTTCGGTTCAGACGGTCGCGGGGATTTTCTGTGTCTAGTTAATTATTCTGGATCGGGACTGGGTGTTTGTGTTTGTTCTTATACACACCGCTTTATTTACTCGCAACACACGACGGTGCCAACTACCAAAGAAACATAATATTTCAGTACATTCCTCAAAATGGGATTGGCGTCAGGAAGGCAATCCGGCCTCAAAATTTGACCAAGTCTATAAGTGCTACACAGAACACATCAGCGCACCACCAGGATTTTGGAAAACTAGAGTAACGACAAGAAGAAGATGAAAGACTATGCGCACAGGAAATCAGATCTTACATATATTCGTTTTAATGCGGTTCATTTCTATTATAAATAAATTATTTCGTAGCCTAGTTGACAAATATAACCACAACCAGTTCAGTAATACAGTTTTGTGCTTTAAGACAACAGCACTACTGCTTAATATACAACAATTCTGCTCCGTGAGATTAGGAAGCCAGCTAAGTTAACGACCTTCATTTTTAGCCTCTAATCATTGATCCGGTTTATCGTTCCTCCAGCGATTGCAGGGATTGCTGTGAGCGAAGAAGTGGGAAGAATTCCTCATTTATCCGGAGATCGGATGCAGACATCTCGTGAACGTGTGTTCTAGTGCTGTGAGGTGAAGGGGAGGGTCACCACATACTACTCACATATAGTTGCGATTTACCAGTTGGTGTTTGGTGTTCGTCGCTGGCAGCGGTGGTTTCAACAGTGAAATATCTGCCGGTGGTTGTGGGGGCGGCGGAGGCGGGAGGAGCGTGGGGGGCGGCGCCACTTGACTGTTGTTGCTGTTGCTGACGAGTGTGAGCAGCCAATCGCCCCACTGAGTGCAACAGCCGCAGCACAGGTCTAGCGCTGCCTGACGTAGTCCGCGATGTAGGACCAGGAACAGCGTCGGGTTCACGAACGCGTGAACGTATGCCACATGGAGAGTGATCTGAAACAAAGACGGTGTGATCATGTGCTTGACAGTAGTTTCGTTATTGGTAACACGTGTGTAAGTGAGGAAGGACTTAAGAACAGAAAGTGATCTGAAACAACCAGTGCTAATATGCTTCAATTTGCGTGTTGATAACACACATACGAGTCTCCGAAATAGGGTTAGAAGTAACGTAGTGTTCATGAACGCGCGAAGGTTTATTGCGTGGGGAGTGATCTGAAAAAGAAAGCAGTGTTAATGTGCCCCGCGTTCTAGGGGTAGCGAGGCTTCCTGTTATCCAGAGGCCCCTGGTTCGATTCCCAGTCAGTTCAGCGAGGTTTGAGGACTGTTTCAAGGTCCGCTCAGCCTACGTGAGAAAACGCGAGGAACTATCTGACGGTGAGAGAGCGACCCCGGTCTAGTAAGCCGAAGAATAACGGCTGAGAGGATTCTTTGCTCTGACCACGCACCACCTCGTAATCTGCAGGCCTTCGGGCTGAGCAGCGGTCACGTGGTAGGTCAAGGCACATCAGGGCTGTAGGCCATGGAATTTGTGTTTTTAGTCTTCACGACCACATTGTAACTGAAATAGACTTTCAGCATTTTAGGTCGCGTTCAGTACACATGGTAGACTTCCATGTCGAAAGATGTTAAGTAGGCCTACAGAGCAAAAATGGCCAACCGGACACCAGTCGAAACAACCATAACCTTCCGATTTCGCGTCAAATGCTCTACAAATTCAGCTACGATAGTATTGATCATATTTGTTCTCTTGGAAGGGATCTGAGCTACAGTCTGGTACTGCCTGCACAACTGTGGACTGCGCGTTTGTCGCCCGCTGCCGGCCAATTCGAAGTGACTAATTAATATTCATCACTGCATTGAATGTCAAGTACAACAACAACAACCACACACACTACAGTTGGGCTGGCAGTAGTGCCAGACCTGTAGTTGAGATCCCCTCCAACAGAACATGACCAGGGCCACTGTAGTTCAATCGGTAGAGTATCCGACGCCAAATCAGAAGGTTGTGGGCTCGGTTCCCGCCGGTTGACCATTATTGTTAAAAATTAAAGTATGTTTCAGGTGCTTTAGTCTTGTTATTGGCAACGAATATATCAATTCCGCAATTAGAGTCAGGATCGTGTTCTGAATGGCTTATCTACAGTGCCAGTACGTGTCGAGTAAACTGCCTCTGGAAGACTATTGATGACTGTTTCCTAATTATCTACAGCTGCGATAGTTCGCAGTGGGGGACCAAGAATGTCCTCGGTTTCGCGAAGACATGGTCGAGTGGAAGATGAAAAGTGAATCAACAAGTGATCTGAGCTCTGATTGGTAACAGCGGCTCAAGTTTGCATTGTAGAGTAAGTAGTATGTGGTGTACCGTCGCTTCACGAAGGCGTGAATAATGCTGCACAAACATTGGCCTGCACATAAACTCTGTAGATTATTCACTGTAGTCTATTTTCTGATCGGTAATAGCTGCGGTAGTCAGCGCTGTAATCTGAGGAGTGAGGGGTATCGATGTCTGAAGGCAAAAACTCTTGTTGAAAAGCTGCTGAAGATCATGCATGGGATTATCCAAAATAATTCTGCAATCCTGACAACCTCATCTATTTGAGATTGCTCTCCGTATATTTTTCAGAATACAGACAGTCAACACAGAAAATATCTGAAGAAATGTGCGAGCAAAGAGATGTGGCCTTTCATATTCAGTAATATTTTCAAAAAATGCATTCCTGTCTACTACAGTAGGTACAGCAGTTCCTTACGACAATACAGTATGAGCATAGGGGAACATAAGAGAGGACACATTCCACTTCTTGACGTAAGAGTATTGTCTCCATCGATAGTTTATCCCCTTACGACTCCCAATTATTCTATGTAGGCTATAAACCTGGGTGAGTCATGTCTGGTAAATCCCTTTTCATTATTGTTATTATTCAGTTCAAAAATTGTGGTACTTTTGCTCTAAATTTTCAACGGTGTCGGTGTGGAACTGGGGGTTAACCCCCATTTTGTCTACATTTGGCTGGGGTACCATGCTGTAAAGGTTTGTAAATCCATGCGAATATATAAATACTGTTTTCTGTAAACATTTGTCTGTTGGCATGGAAAGCACACTTGTATCAAAACTACACCGTGTATTTCCCTGAGGACCTATTCTTGGTATCTTTATTTTGGTGCTTGTCGTTTGAGCTCGGGTCTGAATTCGACGTCATTCATATACTATTCTCTGTTGTTTCGATATTGATCATTATAGACATTATCTCTTGTAATTGTATTCCAAGACCAGTTAACTAATAAATACATATACTCTTACCTCGTAGCTCATCTGGTTGCCTAGCACAGGGCTGTGCACCAGCGTGACGAAGAAGAGAGGGCCCCAGAAGAGCACGTAAGCGCCCGTAATGACGACGAACATCTTCACCCTCTGCACGCCCTCACGTTCCATCCGGCGCAAGTAGTTACGCATGCGTCGGTGTTCTTCCATGGCGCTACTGCCACCCGTCCCCGTACCGCCACCGCTGCCGCCGCCACCCACCTGCACCGAGAGAGGTATCCCTATAGCATCATCAAATTACCATGTAGTGAGTGGATTTATAGGAAAATCTTTCAAAAAATCCATTCATCTCCCATTTAAGCGACACCTTCATGCTAAACATCTAAGAGTAAAATGTGCACTACATCCTTTTCGGCCCTGATTTATTATTTTTCACACAAAAAAAATAAAACGTGTTATTCTACATCTAAAAGTTTTTATTTATTCAAGGAAATACAAAAAAAAAGTACACTCATAGTTTTTCTATTAGAGGATGTACTACTAGGTGTATGCATAAGTTTTTGACGGTTTTTGTGGTAAAGAAAACACGCAATTTTCAACGGAAATTCATTTTCTGTTTATTCAAAATAATGGCCATCGGCTTCTACACACTTCGTCCATCTTTCAGGTAAGTTATGAATACCATGCCTGAAAAACTGCTTGTCTTTTGCGGCAAACCATTCATTGGTCCATTTTCCAACTTCCTCGAAATTGCTGAAGAGCTGCTCTGCGATCGCGTACCCCATTGATGTGAAAAGGTGATAGTTAAATGGCGTCAGCTTGGGGTAGTACGGCGGGAGCGGAAGGATGTCCCATCCAAGCGACTTCAAGGTGTCTTTCACTGGTTTTGCTGTGTGAGACGGCGCATTGTCGTGTAACAAAAATCACTGTGCCATGTTTTCTGGCCCATTCCGGTCGTTTTTCGATCAATGCGTGATTTAAATTAATCATTTGTTGGCGATAGTATTGTGCATTAACGGTTTCGCCGGGCTTCAAGAGTTCATAATATTCAATACTGCTCTGGTCCTACCACTGTATTTTTCAGTGATATCACCACGTCTCACATGTTCAAATCAATGGAGCGTGTTCACCATATGTTTCTACCAGCAAACGATGACTTTCCACAACTTTTTTCTTTCGATTAAATAAGAAAAGCAATGCGTGCTGCAAATGTTCTTTTTCAGGCATAAACGTCGACATGATCACTGAACGATACAACACAGACGCTAGTGTTTGGCGGACTCAGCTTGTGTGTGTTGGTAGGTTAATGTCAGACGAACAGACTGACGTATGTGTCAAATTCATACGCTGCGTACTGTTCGCCGACGCCATCTCTTTAGTGAAACCGAAAAGACTTATGCTTGCACCTGTTATAAATAGTACACCTGGTTTCAAACATAGTATACATTCCCATATTTAAGCACAATTTCCCTTTTATCTTCTGTTCTTTCTCTCATAGTTTTCACGGAAGAAACTCTTTGTTGTAAATTTAATTACCTTGCAAACTAGTTTCATTAATCGGTTAGGTAACTAACGATTGTGGAAAGCGTTGAAAAAGTTGATATGTGTTGTCAAACATAAGTGAACAACACATTTTTCACACTTTGTTCTTGAGCGTTGAGTACAAATTTATTTCTTGCATTTTCCTTGCCATTGTTGGTCAGTGACTCACATTGTCGTATCTGATGTCATTCACTGGCCTTACCTCCTGCTTTATAGTTTCTTCTTGTAAGAAAGAGTGACAGGGGACTCAGTGCTCGGTCTTCCCCTCATGGGATTCAATACAGGAACACCAGCTTTAGCTAAAGCCTCAACGATATCAAAGGAAAATTCTAGTAGATCCTTCTGTTCGCCTTTGGGGACAAATTTCACCTCTGCATCTCACTTAAGAGTCTAGCCAACTGTTAGTGATTGCTAGATTTATGAAGTGGAATATGACTCTCAACGTCCGTTTGCGTGACCGAATGAAGATCCTGACCAAGAAGTCAGTTTTATCTACACCACCCATTGAGGAGTTGTAGCATCTTATAACTTGAGGCCGGATCACACCTTCTCAGCTTTGCTCCATCTTTGAACACTGGCTGACTGTCCCTTCCCCACTAAACTCGATGCCATAATCACTGTCTTGTCATTCCACTGAGTAATGACTACTGTCATCGCTACTTGTCCGACTCGTTGGCTGAACGGTCAGCGTACTGGCCTTCGATTCAGAGGGCCCCGGGTTCGATTCCCGGCCTGGTCAGGGATTTTAACCTTAATTGATTAATTCCTACGGCACGGGGCTGGGTGTATATGTTGTCTTCATCATCATTTCATTCTCATCACGACGCGCAGGTCGCCTACGGGTGTCAAATAGAAAGACCTGCACCTGGTGAGCTGAACCCGTCCTGGGATATCCCGGCACTAAAAGCCATACGACATTTCGTTTCATTTCATCGCTACTTACAGTTTCATGTATGATACCACGTCTTCATTTTTTTTTTTTGTAGCAACTGGACATTTTTTCATTCGATTTTTTCGAATTGTTCGCCATTAGAGATGCAATCTAGGTCAGATATCTCACCATTCTGCATTCGCTCTCGCCGGGCTGAGTCGCTCAGACGGTTGAGGCGCTGGCCTTCTGACCCCAACTTGGCAGGTTCGATCCTGGCTCAGTCCGGTGGTATTTGAAGGTGCTCAAATACGTCAGCCTCGTGTCGGTAAATTTACTGGCACGTAAAAGAACTCCTGCGGGACAAAATTCCGGCACATCGGCGTCTCCGAAAACCGTAAAAGTAGTTAGTGGGACGTAAAGCAAGTAACATTATTAATTAGCATTCGCTCTAGTAGGTCCTCCAGTCCATCTTCCGATAACGGCGTATTCTTGTCAATACGTCTTCTTTTACAAACCACGGGATCTGTTGAACAGCCGATAACGGCGTATTCTTGTCAATACGTCTTCTTTTACAAACCACGGGATCTGTTGAACAGCCTACACAAAAGTAGGCACAGTAGGGAATATGAAAATGTTGGCACTAGTTCCCATAATACTTGGGAAATGATGGTAGAGCAATAATCCACTTGGAAACAAAACATGCCTTTGGTATTTCCGTGGAAAATGATGTATAGAAATTTAACTTAAGTATCAGGCTAAATATCGATATGTATATATACACAATAACCTCAAATACAGCCCTGTACAAAATGGATTTACAATACACAGAGTACAGTACACATGCACTAACTACAACGCTGGAGACCTGTTGTACTGGATTTTCTGTAGTACATCAAGTGCTGCGCATATAGATGTATCTACACTGCTTTTCTGAAATAATTATTGTACCAGTTATACTACAAGTTATGTCTAGTTAAGTTATACTCTACAAGAATGTCACTAAAATGTACATTTGCTGAGAAGTAAAATAAATAACGTAAGCTTACCAGGAACAGCATAGGTTCTTTCTGCCACCTTGTTTTCAAATGTAGTTTTCAGGATAAGTTATGCCACGCCATCTCTCCACTGACAGCTCGGAACATACCACTTAGTTGAACAGCTCGTCTCCTTTCTCCCAAGTCTTCCCAGCCCAAACTTTGCAACATTTTTGTAACGCTACTCTTTTGTCGGAAATCACCCAGCGCAAATCGAGCTGCTTTTCTTTGGATTTTTTCCAGTTCTTGAATCAAGTAATCCTGGTGAGGGTCCAATACACTGGAACCATACTCTAGTTGGGGTCTTACCAGAGACTTATATGCCCTCTCCTTTACATCCTTACTACAACCCCTAAATACCTTCATAACCATGTGCAGAGATATGTATCCTTTATTAACTATCATATTTATGTGATCACCCCAATGAAAAGTAACAGTCAGTAATTTCGATAAATTTCATGTTGCTTCAGAGCAACAGTGCTTATTAAAGGGTTAATTCTGATTCGTAAAATTGATTAAAATCCTGTCATGAAACTTTGCTATCTTTTTAATAGTGTAGTGGTTCAATAAATCTGAGGATATTAATTTCTTCATTTGTGTACTTGTCACTGCGGCTAGATTTGGCGTTACTCAAGCTCACCACATTGACGTTAGAAGTTGTCTTCAGAGCCAACTGTAGTAAGTGATCAAACTGAATTAGTGCCTCAAGAGCCTGGAGAGGGTACTAAATTGTACGTCATACATCAGAGAGCATACCATCCCGAGAGGATTGTGACAAGATCGTAATATCCGCCGAGTCTCGCCAAGTAGTGACTGAGGGAATAAGCGCTCCAAGTCGCGTAGCGCGTCTCACATTCCATCCGTAGTGTATGGCTGAAATAAATGCGAACGTGGTGACAAAAAAGGAGAGAGAAATCTCTTTCCCAAGTTAGCTGTTTCTTCCTGTGCGGGTCTACTAACACCATCGGTTTGGTCTCTTTCGTTTTTTCTGTCATTAAGGGAAACAAAAGGTTAAGATAGTTTTGAGTCTAATTTACTGTAGTGTGGTGATGTCTGGTTATTGCGAAATGGACTATGAGGCTGTCAGGTCGCGAGTACTTCGAATATCTTCATTATTTTCCATATAATCTAATATTTCTATTCCTTCCTTCGGAAATCTCTTTAAATAGTAATTTTCTCACACTGCATTTTCAATGGACCGGGCGAGTTGGCCGTGCGGTTAGGGGCGCTCGGCGGTGAGCTTGCATCCTGGAGATTGTGGGTTCGAATCCTACTGTCGGCAGCCCTGAAGATGGTTTTCCGTGGTTTTCAATTTTCACACCAGGTAAATGCTGGAGCCGTACCTTAACTTCGGCCACGGCCCCTTCCTTCCAACTCCTGGGCCTTTCCTATCCCATCGTCGCCATAAGACCTATCTGTGTCGGTGCGAAGTAAAGCCACTAGCCAAAAAAAAAAAAAAAAAGCATTTTCAGTGGATGTTCGAAGAAGAACTACACGACTTTTCTCTAAAATCAGAACACCTAACAGAAGTTAAGTTGCGCCATTACATTTATTTTTACAGTATAGCGGAGCACCCAGACACAATTTATTTGCTGTTCGGGAAAAAGAATATAAGTCGTAGAGTGGTCAGTTTTAAGATACGATACGTCCTTATTGTGATGCCCCACGGTGTGTTGTAGAGTTTGACATTGAAGGTACTTTTTTTTTTTTTTTTTGCTATTGGCTTTACTTCGCACCGACACAGATATGTCTTATGGCGACGATGGGACAGGAAAGGGCTTGGACTTGGAAGGAAGCAGCCGTGGCCTTAATTAAAGTACAGCCCCAGCATTTGCCTGGTGTGAAAATGGGAAACCACGGAAAACCATCTTCAGAGCTGCCGACAGTGGGATTCGAACCTACTATCTCTCGAATACTGGATACTGGCCGAACTTAAGCGACTGCAGCTATCGAGCTCGGTACATGTAAAATTATAATATATTCGTTGTAGAACATCGTTGTTTTCGTAGAAGTCAGTTTTAAAATGTTTCAGGTGTGGTTCATTTGCAAATAATTACACAAAATGTAATTTGTTTAATTTAATAATTTATATGTTATCATTAATCGCTGTAATCATTGTCAAGAGTAGTTTTCTGGAGTGTAGTTCGCACGCTGTTAATATGCGAAACATCAAATTGCCTGTACTGAAAAGTTGCGTATTTTGATTTATACTCTTTTTTCCCGAGCAGTGAAAAATTTAGAACTCCTGCCAGGATCTTAACACCGGTCTGCTACCACCCGTGGAAGTCCCACCTAAAGTCGTCCGGGACACAAGATAATAAAGCCCCATACCTCTAGATAGCCATACATCTCGCGGAAATTTTCCTCGGAACCTCTGGCACTAGCCTTCAAAGACGTTTTTGAGCCTTGTGTTCCTGATCTTATCTGTTTCCTCGAATGTACAAAGGCTTTCGACAGTGTTCACTGGATTATGTTGTGGCAGGTACTTGCCAGAATATGGTGTCCCATCACATTCATTGGAACTAGTTATTGGACTGTCAAACTGCCGTGGTTTACACAATTCTTCAGAGTTTCAGAGTGTGCTAAGCATGGATGCGTCCTATCTCCTCAATTATTTAACATCTGTGCCCAGCCCAGCAGAAAGAACGAATATGTCAATCAGAAGATCGTTCAGTTCTTCGGGCACACCACGAGAGCAAGAGAAAACTTGAGAAATGTATTATGCAAGGGAAGCTGGAAGGTACAAGACAACGGGAAAGGGTAACATGCAGATGGATTGACCAAATTAAGAAGCTCGCTGGTTTATCTCTTGAGCAATCCTTTAAGTAGAGCCGAAAACCGCCCAGGGTGGAGAGACGTGGTTAATGGGATCACGGTGCTCCAATGAGTAAAACGACTTGTAATCATTCTTCTTCGGTTGGGATTTTCGTCTTCCATAAATGCCTTCTGCCCCCATTCGAAGGAAATGGAAATATTGGTGTATAGTTGGATTTTCGTCGTGGTAATCAGAACTTCTTGGTATTGTTGTGTGCCGTCTTTTTAATCGGGAAGTGGGGTTATTGTAGTTTCCTTATTTTCTTCAACGAGATGCCTCGCAACTCGGACGAAATCGTGGAGAAGGCCATAATAATTGAGGAGGCATAAATCAGGGTTGCGCAGTGGGTTATTATTATTGTTATTATTATTATTATTATTATTATTATTATTATTATTATTATTATTATTATTATTATTATTGACGCAAACATCATCAAGATCATGGGGACTTAGGGCTATTCAGAGGTTTTCCGAGAGTGACGTAAAAAAGGGATAATATAGCAAATATCCAGCCTGGAATTTGTTGTGATCAAGACCAGTAGGCAAAGAAAGTATTTGAACGAGGCAGGTAGGACAAAATCCGTGTCAGCGTCTGAATCGTCAAATTCATCACTATCGAGTAACATTTTCTACAGTACTTCCTGTATATTACGAAGGCACTGTTCGAAATAAGCTATTGTTTTTAACCATATTGTTGAATTATCAGAACTGTAAACAATTAACCTTAGAACGGTGGAGCTGGGCTTGTGAGACCCAGCACTATGAAATTTTGCAATTACCTCAAGGTCACAACGGTTTAAAGGGCTAGACGTCTCTGTACCTTCATGAAATGGTCGTAGGGGTGCGCAGCAGTTCTTATCGAGAATCTTCATCAGTTAGTCTTTGTCACTTGGGCAAAGTAGCAGCGGGTCTGTCAGGCCCGGCCCGATCGTATATGTACCTAATTCTGACCAGCAAGTTTACAGGTTTATTTTCGTGTGGTTTAGGTTTCAATGCTCTTATCGTGTTCATGTCTTAAACAAAGAATATCATAAGTGTTTCTACGAAGTTTCCAACATGACAGCATCAAGTGGAAGGATTTCAACATGTGAAATGTCCTGACTAAGAGGAAAATAGCCCGTGATTTCAAGGACTAGGAACACTCAGCTTTCCCTCGGCCTTAACAGTAGCATGTAAGAGAAATTATGGAATTTAAAAAGGATGTAATATCTTTATAAAATTTAAGTTTAACTTCACAGCTAAATACCACGAGAAGACTACTTTTCAAACAATAAGCGCTTGGAGTGCGCATTCGTTCCACGCGAGGAAGCGAGACCTGAGCTCACTTTCAGATATGCATACACAAAGTTTGGTTATGTCTCAAAACTCACGAGTCCCAAAACTCACGGGCTAAAATTAGTAACAAATAGTCTCAAAACTCACGAACACAAACTGGTTGCTAAAGTAAACATTCTAATGAGTCCCAAAACTCACGAATACAAACTGGTCACTAAAGTAAACATTCTAATGAGTCTCAAAATTCACGACTCCGGACAGCAGGTGCTTGCGATGACCGCTGGAGGGACGAGCTGCGCGATGAATCACGCTTCGCTTCAACCCATGTTTTTCCACCGACTTTTAGAATGGTATTTCCCATGTACTATTAACAGGAATTATCATCCTACCAAAGATCAAATTCTCCAAGTGTAACACTGATCTTTATTCAGTTATTTTGCTTGGTGCCATCGAACAGTGCACAACATGCAATTCATTTCTTCACAAAAGGGTAAAATAAATTTAGTGTACAATGGTTATAGGTTTTACAAGCAACGAGAGAACAAGTCGGGCGAAACAGTATGGTTTTGCTATATTTTTGCTAGCGGCTTTACGTCGCACCGACACAGATAGGTCTTATGGCGACGATGGGATAGGAAAGGCCTAGGAGTTGGAAGGAAGCGGCCGTGGCCTTAATTAAGGTACAGCCCCAGCATTTGCCTGGTGTGAAAATGGGAAACCACGGAAAACCATCTTCAGGGCTGCCGATAGTGGGATTCGAACCTACTATCTCCCGGATGCAAGCTCACGGTTTTGCTATAAAAGACTGTCATCCGCGTGTGCCGGTAAAGTGATAACTGCAAGTGACTATAGTGTTTTTAGTGAAACAGTCCACCAGTGTGTACCTGATGAAGCAAGCCTCGATGTGTACAAAGCAGTCAGCCAGGCCAAGAAACGAGTTCGCGAAGAGCATGGAACATCAGTTACACAGGTAAGTTAAACATTTCTTTTTTACAAGTTGGTTACGTCGCACCGACACAGATAGGTCTTATGGCGACGATAGAATAGGGAAGGACTAGGAGTGGGAAGGAAGCCGGTGTGGCCTTAATTAGGGTAAAGCCCCAGCATTTGCCTGGTCTGAAAATGGGAAACCACGGAAAACCATCTTCAGGGCTGCCGACAGAGGGGTTCGAACCCAGTTGCTTGCCCCTGAACTCGCGGCCAACTCACTCGTTTTTATTTTTGAAGAGTCCGCAGACGAAATTAAAGACCGTTAAAAATCGCGCGCGTGTCTGCTCGTGCATTGTAGCTAACAGCCTGTTATCTGTGTCGTTTCAATAGAAATTGAGCCGATGACCTAGGTGTTAGGCCCTTTCAAACAACAAGCATTAATAGAAATGGTTTATAAATTATATTTGTTCCGAGTAAGTGAGTACTTAAGACATATTGGTACTATTGGTTATTACTATAAGTTAGATACAAGAAGGTAAGGATAATATTTTTTGTTACAGGTCTACACAGAAGAATTTGAATCCTTGCAGCAAAGAGGATATGAATTTATCACCAGGGTACCTCAATTTTCCAGTGTAAAATCATCACTCTACAGGCACCGAAATAAAGCCCAGGGAGTCCAAAACGAGCCAAAACATCGAGACGACATTAATTTAGATGAAGACACTATACGCATGACCGATGGCAGTCCATTTCTTCTTGCAGACAACAGGGATGGAGAAAGAATATTAGTATTTTCAAACGCAAAAGGAAGAGATTGTCTCAAAGCGCATAGGACATTTCTAATGGATGGTACTTTCAAAAGTTGCAGCAGCCAGTTTTCACAGCTATATACAATACATGCTGATTTTGGAAGCACCAGCGAGGAAACAAACATAACACCTGTCATATTTGCTCTTCTCCCTAATAAGACCACGACCTAGCTCGATAGCTGCAGTCGCTTAAATGCGGCCAGTATCCAGTATTCGGGAGATAGTAGGTTCGAACCCCACTGTCGGCAGCCCTGAAAATGGTTTTCCGTGGTTTCCCATTTTCACACCAGGCAAATGCTGGGGCTGTACCTTAATTAAGGCCACGGCCGCTTCCTTCCTACTCCTAGCCCTTCTCGGTCCCATCGTCGCCATAAGATCTATCTGTGTCGGTGCGACGTAAAGCCACTAGCAAAAAAAATAATAAGACCACGGGAACATACGCTAGATTATTTAATATCATAAAACATGAGATCCCAGAATGGAACCCAAATGAAATAAACGTCGACTTTGAGGCAGCCGCTATCAAAGCAATAAAAGAAGTATTTCCTTCTATCAAAGTGCAAGGATGCTTCTTCCATTTATGTCGAAGTCTCTGGCGAAAGGTTCAGGAAGTCGGCCTCACTGAAGCCTACAAAACGAATCAGGAAGTCCGACAAACAATTACAATGTGTGCGGCACTTGCCTTCCTGCCGCCTGAGGATGTAGACGAGGGGTGGATCTACATTCATAGTAACGCCCCCGAAGACCAAATGTTGACGATATTTTTTGACTATTTTGTCGATCATTGGCTACAAAATCCACTAGTTCCAGTTGAAACGTGGAACTGCTATAACAGAAGACACAGAACAAACAATTCTGTGGAGGGGTGGAATCACCAAATAAACAATGTTCTGGGAAGACCTCACCCTCGAATAAAAGACTTAATAAAAGGGCTTAAGCAAGAAGCTGAGAAATCAGATAAGAAGATTATGAGGATTCAGTTGAACCTAGAGGGTTTAAAAAGAAGAAAGAAATACTACCAACTTGATAAGAGGATCGAACGAAACACAAAAAAATATGAGGAGATAACAGATGTAGGTGAATTTCTGAGAGTCACTTCCTTCATCCCTAAGATGGGTTAGACAGAAAGTAAATCTTTTCTTGTTAAATTAATCATGTAAGTATGTAGATAAAAGTAATGGAAATAGTGAAAAAAGACCAATTGAACCAAATTAAGCATACTAAAACAATTGACAGAAATATAAAAATAGTAAAAAAATATATAAAAATACATAAAAATAAAATGCATTGAAAAAGACAAAGCTTTACAGCGGCTTATGGAACTAGGCCTTCATTTGAAAGGCCGAGTGCGGTTATCCGCGCGGGTACATGGCGTCCGTGGGTTTCTCAACCCCCTATCGCGTATACTTTGTATGAGGCTACACGACAGGCCCACCTCTTGATGAGAGAGGTGCCAATTACAAGAGGGCACGCAGTTCCGACTGAACCTTGTCACACAATTCCGATTAAATTTTCAAATATCTACAGTCGTTATGTGGGTAGGTTGTAGTGATTGAAAAATTGAATACAAATTATTCGCTTATTCGATTATTTAATTTTATTCTATTAATCCATTTGCTTAATTTTTCGTTTATTCAATTACAGTATTTCTTCGATTCGATTATTTAATTTGAAATTCCATTCGAATGACTGGGGCAAATAGATAGTGAACGCTTTCGAAATAATGGCACGAAAAGTAATCCTAACGTCATCAACTCATCAATCTCATCACAGGGAAATTAAAATCACCTATCTCCACCCCCCTTACAGGAAGTGCACGGGTAGGACGAACGGTCTCTGATAAGCTTTCGCAGAATAAAGCGAACTCATGCTGCTCACGTATGAATGAGTCGTGCACTCAGATGCCATTACATAAAATGCAAAGATTTATATATTGCATCACGCGCCCACGCGGTTACGCGAAGTGCAATGCTATAGTATTGGCTACTTGGCTCACCAAATTTCTCAAGTCGTAAATTAAAATGCGTCAGAATTTTCTATAAAATATGGCGAAGTCGTTGGTCGCTATCTTTGAAATGATTTCGCTAAATGACTTCAAATTGACTCCAGATCGATGATGATGGTGATATTTAGTGATTTTGGTTCTTTCTCACGCCAAGAAAAAGTGTAAATGGTCAATACAAATCAGTAAGGGTTGAAAACAATGAATGTTGGTGGTGGTACTGTAAAATGAAATGGTGTATGGATTTTAGTGCCGGGAGTGTTCGGCTCGCCAGGTGCAGGTCTTTGGATTCAACGCCCGTAGGCGACCTGCGCGTCGTAATGAGGATGAACTAATGATGAATACAACACATACACCCAGTCCCCGTGCCAGCGGAATTAACCAATGATGGTTAAAATTCTTGACCCTTCCGGGAATCGAACCCGGGACCTCTGTTACCAAAGGCCAGCACGGTAACCATTTAGCCATGGAGCCGGACTTGGTGGTAGTTATTACTGTTTTAACGGGAAACCTAATGCCGTCGGGGTTCGGAAAAGAACAAGAGTTGACTAAGAATTGATGAAAGCAAGTAGACTGACACAAGTGGGTGGAAGCAATGCCCGGATTCAGCAAAGGGCTCCGAGGTCGCCACCCACGTTCTCATGCTCAATCAGTCAATCAACCAACCAATCACTACTGATATGCATTTAGAGCAGTCACCCAGGTAGCAGATTGCCTATCAGTTGTTTATCTAGGTTTCTCTTAAATAATTTAAGAGTTCCTGGGGCCCCTTTTTAGTCGCCTTTTACAACAAACAGGGGATACTGTGGATGTTATTCTGCCTCCCCAACCCATAGGGGTAAAATAATGGGTGGTGAATGAAAGAGACAGAGGTGTATAATTATTTTTTTAAAAAAAGATATTTTGCTGTTGTCTTAAAGCTAATATAATATATTTTTTCCCTTTCACATAAATTTATAATAATGGCGTGTGGCCTCCGGGGAGGTCTGCTGCAGGTCTTTAGAGTTGACGCCGTACAGGCGATCTGCACGTCTGTGAGGATGAGGCCCTACCTAAGGTGAAGTCTAATGCTGAAGACGGCACGAACACCCAGTCCCCGAGCCATAGGAATTAACTAATGAAAGTTAAAATCTTCTACCCGACCATAAACCGAACCCGGGACCCCCTGGACCCCTTGGAGCAAAGGCCAGCATGCTAACTATTCATGAATAAAGCCGGACGACATCAAATTAAAGTAGGTATATTGCCCGCAGTCAGTAAAAAGAAACTGTCAGTTGGTAGTACTGGGGCTTATTAGATCCATTATGCGGCCAAGACGGCATTTACTTCAATAAGGAATTTTATTTAGAGATATACATCAAGACAGTTAATTCACTAATTTAGTTTCAACATTTGGAGATTCATTTGGAAAAAAGGAGTGTTTCTATTTTTCGTAAGAGTTCATCTATTCGCTTAGCCTATTTCAGTCGATTATCTTCCCGATACACTTAAAGAGAAAAATTTATTCATGGCGCATATAACTGAATGATATTTGAAACTCATTCCATTATTTGATTTGATTATTCATTCGATTATTTAAATAATCGGATAGAAGTTATTGGATTATTAAAAGTATTCCATTATCCCATCACTAATAGGGTGGACATTTATCCATTCAAAGAAGAACTGGCTCTGCTCGTGAGTTTTGAGACGCCCAGGTAGATAAACCTGTTCTTACTAATCCTCTTCCTGGAATTCGTGAGTTTTGAGACTGGCCAAGGTAGAGAAACTTGCTCTTATAAATCCTTTTCCTGGAAATCGTGAGTTTTGAGACTCGTGAGTTTTGAAACTCGTGAGTTTTGGGACGACACGCAAAGTTTGTAGCAACAGTTTATAAGCACAGTTAATATGTGTATTTTATTTTTTTAGGATTCTCGAAGATGAGTCAAACATTGACCCAAACACCGCGGAAAGTGTAGATTAACTGTCAAAATAGAAGGGCGTATTAAATCACGCATGCATTTTGACAACGAATAAACCACTTTCGGGTTAATAGTTAAGAATTAAAAGGAACGCAGCAGTTTAGTAGAAAAATGAATGGAACACTTCACACGATTCACCTTTTCACTCCGATTTTACTCAGAGTGGAAAGAGGGATCATATTACCCACGTGAAGTTAACACAAGGGGTAGAATGAACAATAAGACTGCTTCTCACAAACCTTTGAAAGGCCAGAAATATATTCATGGGCAACCTCTGTCTGTCTGTCTGTCTGTCTGTCTGTCTGTCTGTCTGTCTGTCTGTCTGTCTGTCTGTCTGTCTGTCTGTCTGTCTGTCTGTCTGTCTGTCTGTCTGTCTGTCTGTCTGTCTGTCTGTCTGTCTGTCTGTCTGTCTGTCTGTCTGTCTGTCTGTCTGTCTGTCTGTCTGTCTGTGTCCTCGTGTATAATATTTACGGCTGAGATCTGAAAAGAAATCGGCTCTTAAACTATAACAGCACACACTACCGCGATAACCATAATGAAACTCGGACTAACGAGATCGGAGAAAGTACTGGTATTTATATATTGAGCGGAAGGTTAAGAGAGGAGGATTATCCGTCGAGAAGCAAAGCAGTTTGAAGTGGGCGGCGTTGCATGATAGTCCGTGGGTGGTTTTTGTTTTTTAGGTGCAGATTGAAGTAATCGACGCGAAGGTTGGTCGAGATGTCACAGTGCCAGTTGCGTACTGTCACATACTGCATTTTAACTCGCAACACATATTTCCACAAAAATCGTGGAATACCGTAACAGTTCAGTGAAAAATTCCACGAGAACCATTATGTTCCTTGAATTTGCATTACCGCTATGGGGTCCCATTATTTCAGTAAAAGCTGTTTACGTAAATCTTGATGTGCTAAACTGAGTAAATAAGCATGCAATATACTTAAAAATAAGGGTTTGTCTTTCAACGGCACACAGTTATCCAAAGAGTGCTTTCAATCACTATGCATTATATTCACATGTACAATTCGTAACATTCTCTTAGACCGACTCAATCGATCAGCTTACGGGCTTGGCGCGCTTTCTGCACTAAGGCCTGTACTTCACGAAGGCAGTGGCAGAAATAAGTAATGGATTCAAGTTCCTTTAACCTTGCAACATGGACACAGACGCAGCCGACAGTGCGAGATAAGAGGCTCAGAATGTTTAAATCCGATGACAAGATTGAAAGAAAATATTTCTCTCAACAAATGGGTGAAAGGTCGAGATGTTTGATATGTGGTACCGGTTTTGTCATCGCCAAAAAAGATATGTAATGTAGAGTAGACCTACCACTACAAAAATAAACATTGTGTTACACATGTTTCAGTCAAAGGAGAGGATCGTGCAAAAATGGTTTAGGACTGGAAAAGTCATTGTTAAGATGTAAGTCATGTTTCACTGTAGGTCTGTTTTTATAGACCCTTTTAAATCTCTATAATGAAAATGATAATGGTCCGACTCCTTGGCTGAATGGTCAGCGTTGAGGCCTTCGGTTCAGAGAATTCCGGGTTCGTTTCCCGCTCAGTTCGGGGATTTTAATCGCATATGATTAATTCTTCTAGCTCGGGGACTGGTTATTTGTGTTTGTTCCGATACTCTCCTCTTCGTGTTCAGACAACACATCACACTACCAACCACCACAGGACCACCATCCTTCCACATAGGGTTAGAGTCAGGAAGGGCATCCGACCGTAAAGCAGGTCCCAATCTACATGTGCGACACAATTCGCACCTGCGACCCCACAGGTATGGTAAAAGCGGTAGAAGAATGAAGATGAAAATATGACGAAAATGATGGCGGCGATGTTGATGTTTCGGAATACTGGTGACAAATAACATCTTAGGGCCACAAGGAATAAACAAGTGAAAGTGCACTGAGGGTGAAATGTAAGTTTTCGTATTCGATAACACGAGGAATGAAGCCTTTCAACATCGACAGCTTCATCAAGGTTTGCTTATAAATATCTACGGAGTGCATGTGCCCTACTGAAGCAGATACATTAAAATATTCTTTTCTCACCGAACACTTGGAAGAATTTATTCGACTTACTTAACAGAATAACATATTATTACTAGACCTACATTGAAGGAATCTGTCACTGCATCTAGTCATGCTGCTCTCCCTACCACGCCCTCCCTTCGCGCCTGTGCTCCGAGCCAAACTTGATGGGAGCTCCCGTGTATACCACGGGGCTAGAGTATTGCGCCAGCACCCAACTCTCCAACCCCCACCCGCACCCTCGTTGTTAAATGCCAGATGGACATACACATTCCCTGGAGGATGCGAGACATTGCACTTACCCGTGGAATGGCGCCGTTGCCACCTGCAGTGGGCCCACTGGGTGGCCCTCCTCCAGTGACACTGACAAGAGTAGTGAGCAGACCCGCTACTCTTACGGCCTCGACGTTAGCTTTGGTCAAGTCTCTGTGCAGCTTATGAAGGTGAAAGAACGTTAAGAGCACACAGATCACGTTGATGACTATCCACAGCACGTTGAGTACGTAGTGTCTGAAAGGCCCGTGTATGAGAGGGCAGCTGGGCGCATTATGCCCAGTCTCGGAGTTTGCGGCCAGCGCCCCGCTCAGAAACGTTGGGCCTAGGTTGATGGTGATGCTGGCGAACCAGATCATGAAGGTGCCGAACAGCACGCACTGCGGCGAGTCCATGAGGAGAGGGGCCGTGAGGTCCGCCTCGTCCTCATCGTCCTGCGGGAATACGGGCGAGTCGTTCAGTACTGTGGTCAGCATGTTTACTGTGGAGACTGTCACCAGCAGCAGGAAGGCAGTTTCCACCAAGGAGCACTTGTTCACTGGCTGGCACTTGAAGATGCTGATACCCAATGGGATGAGGATGGCGGCTCGGGCACAGTCCACCAGCGCTTGGTGAAACAGCAATCCTTGTGACCATCTGCAACAACACGTTATAATGAATTAACAACACATGATATGTTGTAGATGGGAGAATCATTCCAAGTACAGAGTTTATATTTTCTCTTCTTATGTGTATAGAAGAGCGGCATACAAGACTATTTTTAGTCTCCGGTGTTGATTGTATGATTGGGGTAGAATAAGAAGAGGCTTCGGCATCATTTCACTTTGAGGATCATGAAGGTGATTTGCTCATTCAGAAAGCTTTGCAACTGAGCGCTGAAAAGCACAGCAGTCCATTATGATTTATTTTTGGTCAGAAATAGACTACTTCGACCGAATTGAACCTTTGACGTGGAGATCTTAGTTAGACCTTCCGGGTATGATTCATTGAGGTAGCTAATTTGGCACAGTAACAGTAATGAGGGTATGCTGAATATTTCTCCATTGCGATAAAAGCAACTGCCAGAGATCAAGATTCTGGCGCGAGTATTGGGAAATTTTGTGCTGCGATGTTTTGAAATTCTACTGTACTAAGTAGGATAGTCAGAAAGAACGTGAACTGTGTACATGGGTGTTAGAGGGTGGGCCATACTGATAAATAATTTGAAATAAAACTATTGATATCTCTGTTGTCTACTGCTGAAGTCAGCCAGTCGAATTCAAATGGGCTTTCTGAGGCGTTGTTGCAAGTGGCGTAAGGTCGGTTTGAGAACGCTAAACGAAGAAAGCAGTGTGAGTGTACGCATGCATCCTGTCAGCTCGGAGCTCGGTATTCATATTCCAACCCTGGCGAAGTTTGGCTGATTTAAGCACCGATCAAATGACAACGGACCGGGCGAGTTGGCCGTGCGCGTAGAGGCGCAAGGCTGTGAGCTTGCATCCGGGAGATAGTAGGTTCGAATCCCACTATCGGCAGCCCTGAAGATGGTTTTCCGTGGTTTCCCATTTTCACACCAGGCAAATGCTGGGGCTGTACCTTAATTAAGGCCACGGCCGCTTCCTTCCAACTCCTAGGCCTTTCCTATCCCATCGTCGCCATAAGACCTATCTGTGTCGGTGCGACGTAAAGCCCCTAGCAAAAAAAATGACAACGGCGCGAGATTTGAAATTATTGATGAGCATGACGTACGCTCATATACCTGGGTACTTGGTCCACGTTGCTTTCGATCACCCTGTATTTTATTTTTATGCAGTTCATTAATTTCATATAATTGTTATAGACAGGTTTTCGTCGGTGACTGTTTCATGTATTTTTAAAATATGTTTGTTTGTTTATGCTTTATCTCAAAGAACTCCCCAATAATAAATACTTTAAAATTTGAGGCTAAGATTCCCCCCCTCTCTCTCGCACGCGCGCGCAAACATCTCCTTATTTATGGCGGGGCCTATGAAAATTATTCTCGACTGCGATGGATGATTAATGATTTTCAGTGCGGTCCCGAGGGAGAAAACTCTGTTACCTACCCATCATTCAGTGCAGTGATTCCCACAGTGTCATTCACTTGTCGGTATGATTATTATTTTACGACTCGAAGACAGGTTTATTAATCGCTCTTGTGCAAGATGCGTCCTGGTAGGATTTGCGGGCACTGATGTACTGTACGTCGTCTGTAATAATTTTGATTTAACAAGGAAGATTTAAGGCGTAATGTTGGGTGGAGAAATTGTCTCTTTGAACAGCATTGCCACTCCTTCACATAAAGATTGCTTCAAAAGCCTGCTTTGCTTTAAGAGAAACATGGGCACATCTCCTCTCTGCAAATTTGAGAAGACTATAAACACTCAAAGCTAACTACATTAATAGAGCACTCCGGTTATCCAAAACTACCCGAACTAGGCTAGCGTTTTTGCTAGCAGGCACAAATGTCTTTACTAAGGAGCTGACATTGAGTTTCAACTTGGAATCTACCTCAGCACATGATATACACATCCACGACAGGGAATTAAAGCCTTACTGGTGGATCCAGACTTCTTTCAGACGCCAGGCATGATCACTGACGAATGGAAACGATCAGACTTTGCTCTTCGTCATATGTATATCAGGGTGGCCGTTCATGGTTTCCACTAAAGATTCTACATTCTAAAGGGTATTACCAGCCATCACCTCATTGTTTGTAAACTCTCTGTGGTCAGATATGTGAACAGTATCATATTTTGTCTTGTCAGTCTAGAACCAATCATTTGACGTTCTATGCAGATATGCTTAATGATCTGTAATATTTTCATATACATTGTGTTTAATACATATTTAATAATATTGGATGTAAGAAGATGAAATGTATATCAGTTGCCAGGTGTAGAGCCATACTGATCTAAGCGTCACGAAATTGTGGGAAACGAGCTTAAAATTCAGTCGTGCATATTTTGTAAAGACAGTTTTACATTGATGGGCAATTGGATTAGAGATAGCTATCGTTTTGACGAAATAGCGCTGCATTCTGCGAGGCGAATGTGATAGTGCAGCGTGGCACATGTTTGTACTCTCATCAGAATCTGCACTCGTGCGAGTAATAGTTTTAAGCACAGAATGGGTAAGAGACGGGATCTCAGCACATTTGAGGCGGCCAGATTGTCGGCTCCAGATGTGTGGACCATTCCATGGAAGTCGTGCAGGCACTGTGCTTTCCACTGGCCATCGTGTCATGAAGGCACCATGAGTGCGTGGATTCGGCTAAAACGTCACCCACGAGGATCAACTGCAGGGGGTCACCTTCGGCTGGCTCGGGTGGTAAGAGTGGATAGACGGGCCACAGTGCAAGCAAATTACCCTTGAATTCAGTGCTGCATAACAAGGTGTAAACAGTCGTACCATCCAGAACAATCTCCTCGCAATGAGGAACAGAAGCCACCGGCTCACTACAGGATCTCTCCTCACCGGACGTCATCAGGTACAAAGACTGACATGGGCTAAAGAACATCGCCATGAACTCTCAAAGCATGGTAAAAGATCACCTGGACAGTTGAGTCGAGGTGGCAGTTGGTATGCGCCGATGGCAGGGTACGAGTATGTCGCCAAGCACATGGGAGCAATGGATCCGTCTTGTTGTCAACACAGTACAGTCCATGTTGGTGATGGTGTTATCCTCGTGTGGAAACTATTCACCTCTGATATAATGTGCCCCCTGGTATATCTGGCCATTTCATTTCATCTGTGTATAACTGTATATTTTTCAGTTTGTATGCAAGTGTCAGAAAATACTTTATTGTAAAAAGGTAAGAAGTCAGTGATGGGCAGGGTTCGAAAGAAGTGCAAAATATGCAAGCAAATATGCCCTAAAAACTACTAACACCGAGCAAGTTCGCCGTGCGGTTAGGGGCGCTCAGGTGGGAGGTTGAATCCGGGAGATAGTGGGTTCGAACCCCACTGTCGGCAGCCCTGAAGATAGTTATCCGTGGTTTCCCATTTTCATACCTGGTAAATGCTAGGGCTGCACATTAATTAAGGCCACGGCCGCTTTTTTCCCCACTCCTAGCCCTTTCCTATCTCACCGTCGCCATAAGACAGCCTTTGTCGGTGCGACGTAAAACCAATTGTAAAAAAAATTACTAACATTAAACGTCTTAAGTACCGTACTCAAACGTAATTAGTGATAATACAGCAAACATAATAAATCATGCAGACTGACCGAGCTACAGTGCGTTGAAACTTTCAATATGCATTCACATTAAATTCGTTTACTACCGCTTCCTTAACTGTAGACGGTTTACCAAAGAGAACTGTTCCGTCAGTAGGCCTTCTGAAGATCTCTTCACAGAAATCTTTTACATAATTTCTTAATTTTACATCTTCGCTGCATTTCATGTCAGGTATGATAGGATTCACTGTAGTACCAGAAGCTTGACCAATCTGTTGAAATTTGTTGGGGGTGAAAGGGGAAGAGGTATCTAACTGGAGGATGAACTTGGCGAGAGAAAATATGGAATTTCCTTGTCTGCTAATTGCTTCTCAGCTAAGTGACATCCCCCTCAATGAGATGTCCGCACAGCAGCTCTTTCTCGGAATCAGGTCTTCTGAACCTGCTAACGGTTTTTTTTTTCGGGAAAAGAAAGAAAAGTATGGCTGCATCAGTATTTGGAAATCCTGTGTTCGAAACTCGACGTAGATAACATGTACCTTGTAAAAAAACGATCCCTGAGTTTAAGCAAAAATGCTCAAAATATAACCAAATATGACCTTATATCGTTAAAATGAGTAACATATGGCCGAAACCATGAAAAGGCCTAAATGTGCATTTATAAACAACATAAAATCGCTTTAAACGGGGTCAAGAACCCATCATTCACACTTATATTTCAGATTTCTTGTAAAATAAGTTCAGAAAATAAATATGACGTCCTTAATATCCGAACCTTAGTGATGATTTTTCATCACCATGTAATATCATATTCAGTAACTTCTTACACCACCATCTCCCATACGTAGTTGTAGTCACCCTAACATAAAGAATTACGTGTACCCTGTGGAGAAGTTTAAGTAGGGAGGATCGTCATAAGTAGCTCCCGGATTTTTATGTAATATCAAAGTGCGAAATATGTAGCCTACATAAAACTCGTGTATATATTAATGAAATATGTAATATTCACAAAATGTGGAATTAACGAACCCCGGATCCTTATGCAGTAATGATTTGGAATGCAAACGAATTTGTTTAATAGGACGTGTCCTCTGGCCCACTCTTCCGTAATCTAGTGAGAGTTACACAAATTCCAGGAATGTTGATGGTCCGTGCCCCTAATATTTATGCAAACCTCGTAGCATAACTGTTGTGCAGGGTAGTCGATACTTGTTACCTTCTTCAGGAAGTTTGCATTCTAACCTATTACTGCATAAACATCTGGACTCTAGCCCACTGATGAATAATGTTTATTAACAGTAACGGGCTGCCTTGTGGAGGCGGTAAAGGTGTGTTCGGTTCACCGGAGAATGATACAGGAACCTGCTGTCAGATCATGTCCACCCATGTGTTTGTCTTGAGCATCCTACAGGAAACCTACACCTACAACAAGAGTATTCACTTTCTTATCGCACCCGAATTGTAACCGAATGCTTCGATTAACACTCCATGGGTACGAGGATGCTTGCTTAACCCCTAGGTCATCTGACCTCAATCCTATTGAGCACACCTGAGATACTTTTGAGAGGGTTGTGCGCACCATGGTTATAACCGAATTTCCTTACATTATGGGTGGTTGTGCAGCGGCCGTGGATCCAACGATGCCAGTGTCATTCCGAGCCCATGCCACCTTGCATCGCCGCCGTCATCAGGGCGAAAGGCGGTCCTAGACGCTATTTAATTCAATTTCTCATCAGTGTATAACTGTATATTTGTCAGTGAGTACTCACACATATGCAGTGTTAGAAAAGGCTTCGTTGTAAAAAGTAAGAAGTCAGTGTTGAATAATGTTTACTTTACTGACAGTTAGGGGCTGCCTAACCGTGGCGGTAAAGGCGTGCTCAGTTCCCCTTGAAGGACATGGGTTCGATTCCGATGAGAATTGAGAAATGAGATTTCTGAAGCGGCACATGGCCCTGAAGTTCACTCAGCCTACACCAAAAATGAATTCCAGGTTAATTCCTGGGAGCAAAGGCGGCCGGGCATAGAGCTAACCACTCTGTCTTACTTAGCGCCGAGGTTACGAGAAGTGGAAACATTTAACCCCACTCCCCCAGCCTTCGTCGCCAGTACGGAGATGGCTTTGCTTTTTACAAACAGTAAAACGTTGCGTCCGCTTCGTTCGTTATGGCTGATTCACAATTAGTGACATGGTTATTTCATTATTGCTCAGTCCCTTTTGTGATAAAAGTTTGATTTTTGTAGGGCATTATAGAAGTTCGCCGGCACCGTAGTGTAGGGGTAGCGTACCTGTCTCTTACCCGGAGGCCCGGGGTTTGATTCTCGGCCAGGTCAGGGATTTTTACCTGGATCTGAGGACTGGTTTGAGGTCCCCTCAGCCTACTTGATTAGAATTGAGGAGCTATCTGACGGTGAGATAGCGGCCCCGGTCTAGAAAGCCAAGAATAACGGCCGAGAGGAGTCGTCGTGCTGACCACACGACAGCTCGTGATCTGCAGGCCTTCGGGCTTAGCAGCGGTCGCTTGGTAGGCCAAGGCCCTTCAGGGCTGTAGTGCCATGGGGTTAGGTTATTATAGAAGCTCACTATGATAGTGTACTGCATTTTATTAAACTAGCTTTAGGGTATCAGTGTATATTTAATATATATTAACAGCCTTAAGTACAAACGGGATTTCTACATTTAGCTTCCGTTTTAAACGAATGCATTATTCTCAACATCAATATCAAAATTTAGGAACAAAAACACCATCAGTTTCTCTTTTTCTTCTGGGAGTTAAGAGGATTGGATTCTGTCGTAATTTTCATCATGATCCCCTTTATCACGAACTGTGATTATTGGACAGCTTTTTTTATATACACCGTGTATCCTATTAAACTTTATTCTACTTCTTCGTTATTATTGAAAGCTATAAGAAGCCTGTATATGACTAATTTATCGCCTCGCGGCGCTTCATTGAGTCAGGTTGATGCCTCAATCTTTGTGGTGGGATTTATTACTGTTTATATTTCGTTGAGGTTATTTTCTTTCCTGGAAACCGTAGTATTACCTGAACCGGAAATATTTCACGTTATCTTCTCCTGAAAGGTTGCTTTTGATAGATTCTACTGTCCTCTTTATAGCAGATCCCTGCCGATATAGCTTAGTGTGAGACGTGACTGGTTTATAGCAGTCTGCGATATATAAGATCTTGTCTCAGGCACGATGGTATTTCCTGAAAAATGGGCCATTTTCGTAAGCGTAGGCTTCGTCAATATTACCTGTTTGTAGCTTACCATGTTAACTATTTCAAATCTCCAGAAGCTCTACATTTTCAAATAGCGCCGTAGTTTTGTATATTTCAGCTCCTGCTACTAATGCATTCACGATATATTGAAGACATGTGTTAGCCCGATTGTAGTAATGAATTAAAAATAATCTCAAAGGTTGTAGTTCATTGTATTCGTTTTTATCTTTGACTTTATGTATTGTAAAATTAGAACTCGCGGGGGTTTCCTTCCTTCCTTCCTTCCTTCCTTCCTTCCTTCCTTCCTTTCTTTCTTTCTTTCTTTCATTATTTCCTTTTCTTTAAATTCAGATACATTATCTTTCTCTTCATATCGCTGTTAAAAACTTGGATGATTGATAAAAATTGTTCGTTAAAGTAATAAAGATGGTGCTTTAATAATTTGTAAAAAGTTCAGATACTTGTCTCTTGCAAAAAATCAGAATTGAACACGTATTCTCTCTGGTACATCTGAGGTCACAACAGAGATTTTATGCCTTTGTTGGTAGGGTTAGTGTACTCCGCGGAAATCGTCGAAGGAAGTTTGCTCATACATATTATACTTCTTTTTTGAAAAGTACGCCTCAGTGTACATATTCTTTTCTCAAAGTTGTATTTAAGCATGATGGTAATTTGTTATACAGGGTGAAGCAAAATTCGCGCACTCGGGCGTCGCAGTGAGACTCCTCACATGCGAGCAATAAAAAATGTCTCTCACAAAAGTTCGTCCTGCGAGTATATCCGGTAGAAAAAGGACGCTGAAGAGTGGCAATCTGGCAACACTGTAGCCACATGTAGGGTAACTACCTCTGTCAGCACATATTAGTCGTGCTGTACGGTTGGTGCAGTGAATAGAGTTTTGGGTTAGCATGCAGGAGGTCGATGGGGTCGATCCTGATTTGAGGCGTATGTTTTTTTATTTCGTAAATGTAGTCCAGGTGGTATGGTATCTGGCATCTTAACCGTCAACAGCGATTGCAGCGGGTCCTCTAGAAACCATTTGCACTTACATACTACGATCCTAGAAATGCACGAACATTCGTTTTCATTGGTCAGCTTTGAAAGACGCCCTTTCCACGTCGTGGGCGTGAATTTATCGAATCACTTCATCTACTAGATGCGTTACAACGTGTTCAGATTACTAAATTTTGTAAATGTAGGATACATGTGACCTAAGGAACAGTGTCTTACTGTATTACAGTATGTAATGTCCGATGGAAATTAGCAAATAAAAAAGTGCGCGTCGACCTTACTAGTTTGTAACCTAATCCTAATTGTCTATACTTTGAATGTTGTTTGGTAATATAAAACACACAACTGTAGTTCACTAGTTTACATCTCCTGCTATCAATTGTATCATTAAAAATGAATTCCACTTGATCATTTGGTGGAGTTATTTAGATAACATTGTATATATTAAACACTTCATTTTAATTATATTTATCTTGTCTCAGCAGCATTGTGTATATGTCTCTAGTATTTACTTTTTCTAGAATTACTATGTCTTTTTATTTTTCTTTATGTTATTATTTGTTCTCCAATCTAGCATTGTAGCATGTAGGTTAAGTTTAAGGGAGGGCCGTAAGCCCCAACTTCGCCATAAATATAAGTCAAGAATGAATAAATAATTTTAAAAATGTATACCTGTTCAGAAACTGGAACCCTGTGAAATGTGTTATCATCGGATACTAAGAATTTCTTGGAGAGACCACATCAGCAGTGACACTGTTCTAAAGAGAATGCGAAAGCGGGAAGAGACCGTTTTGACAGTCAAATCACGAAAACTCTAGTATTTAGGGCATATAATGAGGAACAGGCAAATATATCCTTTACTACTGTTCTCATGGGGAAGATAGAAGGAAATAGAAGACCTGAATGAAGAAGAACTGGGGTACATGGTTCATTTCCAGTTCACAGGGATTTCTCAGCTCAGTTGCAGATAAAGGGCGTTTTGCCATGCCGATCACAAACATCCGAAACGGATAGACACTCTAAGAAGAAAAAAAAAAAAAGGTAACGTGAAAAATAAAGCATAGATTACTGAAATTATAATTTCAGACATCTACTTTCATATCTTGACGAGATAGCACCTATTTTCCTCTCAGTACTAGTTTAATATTGGGACTGGCTAGTTTTTGGGGTCGCTGGGAACTTCGAAATTTAACACTGTACAGACTAATTATAATCATTATAAAATATCAAAGCCATTTTGACAGTGCTGATATAATTATTTTATTATTATTATTGATATATACAGTCGTATCAGCACACACGTTTTTAAAACATAACCGGTTTTCGGACACTAAGGTCCATCATCAGTGTTAATATTTAAATTTAATTTCACATAAGTGTGTCGTCAAAATGAGTTTAAAATGAGTTTAAATTTGTAGCCCTGTTGACATCAACATGTTAAGGCTGGCTTTCCTTCGTGCTCAGGCTGTTGGTCGAGTACTAGTACTGAGAGGAAAATAGGTGCTATCTCGTCCAGATATGAAAGTAGATGTCTGAGTACTCGACCAACAGCCTGAGCACGAAGGAAAGCCAGCCTTAACATGTTGATGTCAACAGGGCTACAAATTTAAACTCATTTTTAACTCATTTTGACGACACACTTATGTGAAATTAAATTTAAATATTAACACTGATGATGGACCTTAGTGTCCGAAAACCGGTTATGTTTTAAAAACGTGTGTGCTGATACGACTGTATATATCAATAATAATAATAAAACTGTACAGACTGTTATAAAGCTTACGCCTGTCGTATTGAATCTGGAAAAACCTACAGATTACTGAAAAAGTTGGGCATATTTTTTGTATGAGTACTAGACACTTTGGTTATTTCTTGTGGCATTGAAATACTGCCGGATAAGAAATAATATAGGTCGATTTATCGAGTCTGCTACTTCTCTTGTCTTGTACACGGATTGTACTGCCGTCGTCTTTTTATTGGAAAAGCGTTTTGAGCTATTGGAGATGTTATCCGATAATAGCGCTATATCGTCTAAGTTGGGAGTTATGAAGTGTAAACTTCTGAGTATTTTTAATTACTCTTTCAGACTACTTTTATCCTCTCGTAACTGAAGTTTTCCAGTTCCGTGTGTTTTAATCTATTTTTGTTCGTGTTTGTAACGCACCTGAACCATACCGAATTTATTAAAATATAAGGTTGTAATGACTTTCAGGACACCTTAAACTGTTGACGACTGACAAACAAGTTTTGTATATTAAGTAATCTTTTGCTCTTGGCTTATCGTTATGTTAAATACTGTATCGTGTAGGAAAATTGAAGTTTGCACTTCCTACTCAAAAGTGTATGACTTTCCAAAGCTATCTTGAGTGGATTCTCCCCCCCCCCCCCCCTCTCTCTCTCTCTCTCTCTCTCTCTCTCTCTCTCCCTTGGAAGACTTAAAAAAACTGGAAATTTTAGTCAAATTGCCTTTATGGTAGAGTGGCTTTCCGCCAATGTACAATAATTAGGCTGTTCTTACTATCCAATATAATATCAGTTAGGGCCTTAGTTGTGTCGGAGATGGCAGATCCCGTTCCGCTAGAAGTCGGTACATTTTTGGAGACGAGAATATCCAGTCCCGCGCTATATCGGCGTCGTAACGAACTTTGGTGCGCGTATGACGGTTGTTCCAGTAAACTTGTATAGCTGAGCATCCAAATCCGCTTATGGACAGCATTCTTGGTTAACTTTCAAAAGCGATGTCCATAATGTTGTCTAGAGTGGTCTAACTAGTGGGGAGAACCAATCAAAAAGGGAGTACACGTCGTCCTCATGGCAGAAACTGAAACAAATATTCCATATAGGGATACAGAGTGGTCGGAAAGAACGTGAACCGGATATATAAGCGTTAGAGGGTTGGTCATGCAGATAAATAATTTCAAAAAAGTATGTGACTTAACATAACACACAGACGCACACGAGATACTGTCAGATGGTACAATTATTTTATTCACTTATATTTACAAATTAACACCCACAAATAACCTTAATCACAGTATCAGAACAAGACACTTCACTTCGAAAAATATCAACAAAGCCGTCATTATTAAAAACATCTGCCAATCGCTGCACATGGAGATTACAACCTTGAAACACAGTTGAAAACAGATGACTGCGTATTTCAATATGGAGACTGCAAATATTGCATGTCAGCCCGGGATATATACTTGCTACACCATAACTCTACTAAACAACTAACTAACTTTTACCGTCAAGTTTGTCGTCTTATATATGTGCCTGGCCAGGCTTCTAGAATGTTACATTACAAAATATTTCTTCGTGAAAATTCTAGAGTGCGTAATACACAGTTTAAAATGGATGGAATATTCTCAATCCTTCTCGTCTCCTATTACCATTCTGGAAGTTACAGTGTGTTTCACAATTGTATGTTGTATGTTGGGTATTCAGCCCGAAGGCTGGTTTGATCCTCTGCAGCTCCGCCAACAGCTGTCATAAATAGCCTAGGCGTCACTGAAGAGGCGTACTAGGGAAATGAAGAGTGAGGTAGTTTCCCGTTGCTTTCCTCACCGAGCCAGCCGTTGCTATTGCATATCAGTCTGCCAAGCCCACTGAAATGCATGCACCAACCGACCCTATGAGCGATATTTTCACACCGTTCAAAACAGGGACTGGCTGCATAAGGAATGGTATTACTAGCATCACTCATACCTCAGTCACTTTCATATTGTCAAAGCCAAGGATGAGACTGAGACAGGTCAATGAAAGTAACAAATTTGATATAGCCCATACCAGAAGACATAGTGCACTGTAAACACTACCTCTCGCCAGCAAAGGCATGTTTCACAATTATGGATTACAATTTATATATACCAGTAATAACAAAATTATAATATTAATTTGCAGGTATTTACATTAACGGAACTGATATCAATGTCTATGTACAACCCATGGTGTATGACATAACCTCACACACAATAGATCATTCAGCTACGTATATAATAATAATACTAAAGGGATGTACATCGCTTAATAGCTATACATACAAGAAAATATAATAATAACCATAATCGTAAAATAATAATAATTCGAGCTCGATATCTGCATTAGTTACCAATACTGTTTTCGAGTTATATCTGTTCATTGCACTTGCGTCAGCCTTAAGACCAGCATGAGAGCACCAGTCGAAGAATAAAACTTCGCCACGGGAGGGGTTTGAATACAGACCTCCGAGGTGACAGGATCGCGCCAAAGCAAGTACGCTAGGTGACATTGGCTGAAAGCAAGGGTGTGTTTGTGTTTGATGCTCATTTCTCGGTGTGGCTCGCAAACTGTTCTTCAGTCACGTACAGATTTAGCAACACTGCCACGCAAAGCCCATATGAATTCGCCCACGAAGCGATCTGATTGGTTAAAGTCAGCAGCTGATGAAATGACAACGGTGCGAGATATCAAATTATTTCTTTCAAATGATTTATCAGCATGACCAACTCTCTTAACGCTCATAGCCTGTTCACGTCGTTTCCGACCACTCTGTATATATTAACAATTGAACGATCTTAACTGAGAATTTATGGCGTCCAGGTCATTCTGTTATCCATCCGTCTAAATGAGATTCTGGTACATCGTAACTAGGTCCTGGTAACTTATCACTTCATTTTGAAAACAAGATCGTGTCTGCTGTCACTCTAGATATATTAGTTGTACAGTTTCTTTGTGGCTCTATTCCGCCTGTCTTGTTTGATTGTATTTCTATCTCCCTCTCTGCGGAAGTAACGGTAGCTATGAATCATCCACCCGTTTTAATCTGAGCTGCGTTATGATTGGAGCAGCTGTCACGTCATTTACCAATGAAATGACTGTTCTCTCATCTACGTCGTCCTTTATTATTCAAGCCTTTTGTAGCTTTCATATTCCCTGTTTCCTGGATCAACATATTGATTTATTATTATCTATGATTTTGGCTGTGTTAAATATATGTGGCATTAATGTGGTAATAAATTTCCGGAAAAGTAACTACTGTAAATCTATATAAGTATATTAATTACGGGAAGACCGTACTGAAATGTATATCTTCTCTCATTTTAGTCCGATTTTTATGAAATTTTAACTTTTGACTAGTATGGATCTAAGAAAGATATCTTCCCTTTAATAGAGCAAATGAACTTATTCTATTTTTGGTCTGTTTTCAAAAAATGACTCAGGGGCAACAATGTTTGTGTTATTATATTGAAACGTAGTTAGTTGAATTAAACAACATTTTTTTAATAATGTGTCGTATTGCATCTTTATAAATTGCTTGTTTTCTTACTGAGATACTAAATATATCTGAAAGTTACTATTAGTATAGAGTGCATACTAGAAAATAAGAACGCTCTATATGTGCTCTTGTGTGCAACATTTGAAGGCGATCAGAACAAAAATTTACGCAGGGAGCATTTTGAATTCCAGAAACACCTATTTTCCAGGAATTTAGACTGAAGGAAGGTTCTGCACTAACATTAACATTAATTTATTATTCAGAATTTAGATTACCATCATCATCTCATCGCTTCTCAGTACCTAAACGAGCATATACACGTCTTTTGCTTTTTCTGAGATAATGCCTAGAATGTCTTTTACAAACATTATTTTACAATGGTTTGACAAATATTATTATTTCAGAATGCTTAATTGTATGAAAACTCTGAAACCTACAGGTATGATTGAAACGTCTCCCCAGGAACTTAAAAGTTGACGCACGTGAGAGAGATGGATATTACCGTGTAACACAAAATTTGGAGTACTTCTAGTATCAAAATGTCATTTTCGGTGTTTGAGCCGTTTCTGGACCAATATTTTAGTAGGGTAAAGTTTATGCCAACAACATGTTATAATTATTAATCGGTTCTTGTGTGATAATCTAAACTGGTTTACATTCCATTTTGTAATGGGAAATCTTAAAATATTTTAACTCATATTTAAAAACATGATAATTCAGAAATGGAATTAGGGCTCATATGGAAGGATACCATCCAACGCAGCATTATAGAAAGAAACCTGGACTGGGACACAGTGTTGGAGGAGGAGTGGTGGAAAGACCGAAGAAAGTGGAGAGGAACCATATTTGCCCCTACCCGGCTACAGCTGGATAAAGGGAAATGATGATGATGATGATTTAAAAATAAAGCACTTTATGGGGAAACCTAAGATACTTTATTTACCTGCCAATAGTAATGATTTCAGGATGACACATAAATGACAAACTTGGAACGAAATCTAATTTTGAAACTTTTTAGCCTGTAATATTGTTCAATCTCTCATGTTCCAATAAATGAGTGAAGATGAAATGCATGTAAAAATTCCGAAGGAAATTTTTGTTTTCAAAGTCTTTTTATGGCATTCATATAACAGTTATCATCGCAAAATAGCGCAGTTTTCAGTCTAGTTTTATAGTGTTTTAGGCGTAATTTATGTGTCATGCAGAAAAAAATTAATTTCTTTACGCGTAATGGCACAACTGTGTTACTGACGGTGGCGAATGTTTCAGACTTTGTAAGAACAGAATGGTACAGTGAAGATGTTGGAGGGGAAGACGGGTCCATGAAAGACTAGAAAATGAGACCTAGTTCTTACAAATATTATGTCAACATGAATTTTTCCTCTTTGGCTTTGATATTTGTTTTACTACATATCAATTTTGATACGTGTTTCAGATTTAATTTATTCACCTAAATTCAAATATGCCCTAAATTGTGTCCTACTACACACCGTTTCAGTATTTGTAATTAATAAACAATTAAAAACTGTACAGGGTTTCCATTGAGATAGGAACACAAATATTTATACGAGTATAAACGTAAACAATCACTCGTAAAGTTCATTTTGCCTCACCATCTTGTTGTAGATGGCAATGTATCATCACCCCGTGAGAGTGCACAAGAGAACTAGTGGTACAAGAAATTGTTTCATCCAAGTTAAACTGATTCTATTCACTGATCACATATTTGAACAGAAGTTGTGGCATCGTCGCCATAATACCTATTTATGTCGGTGCGACGTGAAGCCAATTGTGAAAATTTGAAAATAAAAATAATAATCTGCTTTTGACGTTGTATCTCTTTCAAATTTATAATTTTCTTATCAGTTGTATGGAATGCAATGTGAATTTCATTCCTGTTGAGTAAATTATGTTGATCATATAGTTCACATAAAAAGAATGTTATGAATATTTTACATGCAGTTCTTAAGAAACCTTACGTAACGCCGGATAAAGGATTTCATTTCTGGTTTGTTGTTCTTTTTTCTCAAATAATGTGACACGTGTTGTTTATTTGTATTGTATTATTATTATTATTATTATTATTATTATTATTCCCAGTCTTTCTAGTTGTAAAAATATATCACCTCTGAGAAATATTACTTGTTTAATAATTACTGTTGTAGTTATTTGTATATGATCTCTTGTGTAAATAAGCTTTTATTTTATGTTTCAGGTAAGAAGTAATCTTATGGACTTCTTGTTATGCACCCGGTGGTTTGGTGAGCTAATTACCTCAGTATATACTTTTCTATGCTTAGACGGGATTTATTTCACAGCCCCGATGATTTGAACCTAGGAACTACGTCACTGAGCAATCGTACGCCCTCCTTGCCATCAGATGTGACTCACTGTACTTGCGTTAGAATTATAGTAGTTTTTAATTAAATACTCCTCAGGTCCTTGGTCAAAGAGCATCGCTTTTGTAGATACATCGAAAGAGCTTTTCTCTCGAAAAATATTAGGTTGGTTTTTTTTTTCTTGAATAATGTGACACGTGTTGTTTAGGAACTAATAAACATCGCGTTCATTCTATGCTCTTGAGGGTGTACTGTGGCTCAGGCTAACATGACTTCTGAGGACACTATCGACACTGAATGAGGTGGGTGAATCAGTGGATCTTTTCCACTCATCCCCGTCTAAAGTCAGACGTGCTCTAACGACCGCATGAATGTAAACTCCTCTATGTAAAATATGTGTATGTAAATGTTTCTAGATGTAATTTAATAATGTCTATTTATTAAGGAGATTTATTTATTTGTTTGTTTGTTTGTTTGTTTGTTTGTTTGTTTGAGGTGTTGTAAATTTCCATATATAAAGGTCTCTAGGTTTAGTTTGAACTTTGTTATTATTTTAGGAAAATAGTGTTATTTATTTAAGGGGTATTTGTTGTATATTATGTTTTATTGAATCACCTTTAATTGGGCAAATAAGCTATTGATGATAAATGAATCTATCTAATCTATCTATCTATCTATCAATCTATCTATCTGTATTACTGTAAAATTTGCGTTGGACTGTGAATTTTTATTTAGTGTGTCATGTTACCACGAAGAGCTACCCTGGTCGGAATAGCGTTAATGATGTATTCCGTGTATTCCGTGTATTCTACTTCCATCTTCCATCTTCTTCTCCAGTGCTCATGGTGCTCACAAACTCGTAAGACGAGGATGGCGCTTGTAAGTCTCTTGGGGTTGGAATTTCATCATTGCTTCTATTCATTTCCTTTCACGTGACAACTCGGTGACTTCATCACTAGCTTCTTATCCACCTGACTGCTGTTCAAAGTAAGGACTCTGCAAGTGAGGTTTTTGTAATCAAAAGTCACAGTTTAATGGCTTGTATTGTACTTAAACTATAAGATGTAAGAATGGAAGGATTCCAAGGAAGAATGAAAAGGAAACCCGGTCCAAAGTGGTCTGAAGAGAGAAGAATAAAGCATAGTGCAATGGTGACGGAATACTGGAAAGAACGGAAGAGGAAACAAGGAAGGATGAAAAGAAATTGACCTAGTCGAGTAGAACAGCCTGCCTGAATATTGGCGTGAAGTAGCATGTCATTCATCTAGTTCAGGGCCTCTCAGAGTGCATGCACTGTGCACGGTGCAGAAGACGACTTCGCTTGGTTGACTAAGAGTGCAGACCCCCACTCCTCGATTTGGAGCATTAGCGCTGTATCTCTCTTTCCCCACGCCTGTCTCGCTTGGTCCCCCTGTCTCCCTCTTCCTCACTTGCTCCGTAGCGCTCCAAATCCGAGCCGAGCTGAGCCGAGTAGCCCAGAGACGAAGCGTTGGTCCGAGCCGAGCCGAGAGGGACCGATGCACTGTGCACAAGAACTCTGCACCACTGTTTGCACGCGTGAGATTTTGGGCGTTTGAGAGGCCCTGCTAGTGGTACGTGACACTCTGGTACATCTAATATTCATGCTTTGACTCTTGCTGCAAATCGAATTTTCTGTCTCCACTTACCTCGACCTTGATTTCATTTTTCACAACCTTCCAAATATATCTGGAAATATTAATTATATCTAGACAGTGGGTATCACGGCAATTATACAGGATATACTTTATAATCTTTTATGTATCTTTTATCTCATATCTTAATCTCATGAGCTATAATAAGGAGATACTCGTGAATTTAAAGACTTCATTGGCAAGTACATCAACTGCGATCATTGCTGACGGGCATAGCCTGTACTGTTCTGTCGTCATGGTAATGAACTAGCTAATAATGACGGTGATTTTTGTGCTTGTTTGGGTAAGCTGCAAAATCCGCTTGGTCATCAGCCACTATTGATGTGTGATGGTGGTGATTATAGTTCTAAGAGGAAGTACAACTAGGCAACCATCCTCTTTATAACACTAATCAGAGAGGAAAAAAAGGGAAGGGATCCGACAATTTGAAAAATGAAGATATCAGCGAAAGAAAGACAAGGGACACGATGGGTGTGATAATGAAAGACTCCCGAGCCCTCTGAGCCTAGTGTAATAACATCGGGGGTCGGAAAACGGCAAGAGTTGACCAAGGTAGGTGGGATAGGATAGATGAAAGTTAAGAGCCTGACACAAGTAACTGGAAATAATGCCAAGACTCAGCCAAAGGGCCCCGTAGTTGCCAACCCACGTCTCCAAGTTGAGAGCCCCTGCGGCCCCTTTTAGTCGCATCTTACAACGTGCAGTGGATACCGTGAGTATTTTCTTCGAGAGATCGCATTTTCTTTTTCATTTGAATATGACTACGGAAATGAGAAGGAAAATGCGATCTCTCGAAGAAAGAGGGAAAAGGGAGTCGGATTCGACTCGGAAAAGAAACCGTGATGGCCTACAATATGATAAGTCCGAGAACCCTCCTGACATTGTTCCTACCTGTTTGTACCAGCAATCATTCTCGCTTCTTTCATGTTTATTACTTCTAACTTATGAATAAGGTATCCTGAGTCCACCCAGCTCTCACTCCCGTAAAGCAAAGTTGGTCCTAAAACAGATCGATGTAAAGGCATTTTCGTCCGGGAGATGACTTCCTTCTTACAGAATGCTGTTGATCGCAACTGCGAGCTCACTGCATTAGCTTTGCTGCACCTTGATTCAATCTCACGTACTATATTACCATCCTGGGAGAACACACTTCCTAAATAATTGAAATTCTCTATCAGTTCCAACTTTGTATCCCCAATCTGACATTCGATTCCCTTGGATTTCTTACCTATTGACATCAATTTAGTCTTGAAAATGCTATTCATACCATACTCATTGCACATATTTTCAAGTTCCGGGATTTTAGATTGCAGGGTTTCTGCACATTCTGCCATTAAGACCAAGTCGTCAGCATAGGCCGAAATGTTTACTATTTTTTCACCTGAATGAATCCCCCCCTGCCACTTAATACGTTTCAGCAGACGACCCATGTAAACTATGAACAACAAAAGTGGAAGATTACAGCCTTGTCTAACCCCTTTAAGTACTTTGAACCAAGAACTCATTCTACCATCAATTCTCACTACAGCCCGATTGTCAACAAAAATGCCTGTGATAAATGTGTGGCTTTTTGTCAACCAAGACCCTAGGTTCCTTCTCCTGCACCTACTGCAGCTCTTCTAGTTATGGTTTTCCGATATTTTGTATCTTCCGTTGAACGAGTAAAATGCTGGGATAGCATCTTGTTGGCAATCATTGCTCCTATCTCAATTTTCTACAGCTATTTTTAAGCCACACACATATATCTATAGGCTATATAAAAATGAACCCGGTCTAGAAAGCCAAGAATAACGGCCGAGAGGATTCGTCGTGCTGACCACACGACACCTCGTAATCTGCAGGCCTTCGGGTTGAGCAGCGTTCGCTTGGTAGGCGAAGGCCCTTCAAGGGCTGTAGTGCCATGGGGTTTGGTTTGGTTTGGTTTGGTTTGGTTTGGTTTGGTTTGGTTTGGTTTGGTTTGGTTTTATATAAAAATGAAATGATTTCCTGTCTGCCTTCCGATACATCACCACATTCAAACCATTGTACGTTCCCTGTCTTCCGCAAGATTAAGGCTCTTCACGTTAGTTTCTGGGCATTACCCATTTCTCGGCTCGGAACATTAGGCCTAATTTTCTGTTCGGTTTATGCCATTTGAAACTAGAAAAACTGTTGGAATCTTCCCATTCCTTCTTTAGTCGTGCGACTGTTGATCCCATGCCAGTGCCCCTGAAAATATATCAACTAATCATCTAATCTTCGATTTACATTTCATACTTGTGTGTGTGTGTGGTTTTTTTTTTTATAAGTTGCTTTACGTCGCACCGACAAAGATAGGTCTTATGGCGACGATGGGGTAGGAAAGGGCTAGGAGTGGGAAGGGAGCGGCCGTGGCCTTTAATTGAGGTACAGCCCCAGCATTTGCTTGGTGTGAACATGGGGAAACCACGGATAACCGTCTTCAGGGCTGCCGGCAGTGGGGTTCGAACTCACCATCTTCGAATACTGGATACTGGCCGCACTTAAGCGACTGCAGCTATCGAGCTTGGTATTCTGATTTGTAGAGCCGGTCTTGTGTTCTAAGAGTTGTGAGCCTGCTTCTTACCCGAAGGCTTCGGGTTCTATTATCCAGGTCAGGAATTTTTTACTGAGATCAGAGGGCCAATTCGAGGTCCATTCAGCGTACGCGAGAACAGTTGAGGAGCTATTTGGCGGTGAGATAGCGGTCCTCTTTTAGAAAGGCAAGAATAACGACCGAGAGGACTCGTCGCTCTGACCGCACATCACCTCGTATTATGCAGGCATTAGGGCTGAGTGGCGGTCGCTTGGTAGGCCAAGACCCATCGGGACTGTAGCGCCAGCGGGAGGGAGGTTGTTATTGAGTGGACTGGGGAAAGAAGCACTTCATGAATATCTGTGTTAGTTCATATGTTTTTATAGGGGCTGCCTAGCCGAGGCGGTAAAGTCGTGCTCAGTTCAACCGGAAGGATGTGGTTTAGATTCCTCGTCATGAAAAGAGATTTCTGCTTCTGAAGCGTCACATGGCCCTGAGGTCCAAAAATTAGTACCTGGTAATTCCCTGGAGCAAAGGTGGCTGGGCATAATGTTAACCACCCTGTCCCACACTGTCCCGAGGTTACGGATAATGGAAGCCTTTACTTTCCTCGCCTCCAAGAGCCTTCTTGGCATGTACGGAGAGGGATTAATATCATCTGTGCAGAATAGCTCTATAGCCTACTATTAATTATTATTTTACCAACTGAATTATCATATAGTGCAATAGGAATACTTTTGTTATTTTGTATTCTTATATTGGTCTGGTTGGATGTAAGAGAAAGCCTTGTGACTTAAATTCTGCTTATAATGAAGTACAATAACGCAGCGACAGGAAATTGGCCGTGGTTTGCAACAATTTCGACTTCTCCCACGATAATAAAGTAGACGCACATGGCTATGGAGGTTCGTGGATGTTTGAAACGACATGGATTTTAGCGTGACAAGATATTAACAAGGACGTGTATAGGGGAGGAAATTGACTGGTTTTCACTCTCCGAAGAATGTATTCCAGTAATTTAACAATGTATTAAGTTGCCTGCTTCGTTACATGGGCACGCTGTTAAAATGTTACTTTATATTCACAATCGAACTTGCATTTATCAGCAACCACATCACTTTATGTGTTAACTGTGTCTAGCAGTTTAATACCTTTTTACTGGAGCTTGGATGGGATCGTAAATCAAAGTGTTTCTGTGTGCGTATTCCCTATTGGCTGCTTGCTAGAACAGCCCCCCTCATTACCTGTCTGCTACTAATTGTTATTCCCGTCTCAGCTATTGGATTATCTGTCTCTGTAGAGTAATGAACTCTTGTTCTTCCAACAACGCGCGGGATGTCAGCCGGGAAGTACTTATTATACAAATTCAACTTGACTTTGGTTACCTGCGTTAAATTAGATCCCCATCGCTGTGAGAACAAACCATATAGCCAACTCTGAGAACAGCGCATCATCTCAAGGCTGCATTAGAGACGAAATAAAAGCCTACAGGTTTCGCTATTGTTGTACTGTAGAAACCATCAATTTTTTTTAAAAAAATATTGTTTCTACACTTTGAAAAAAGACTATCTAGTTTCCATATTTTTGATAATGATCGCCGTATTGATGATTACATATTTGAGTTCGATATAATTTGTACAAACTCACTCGTGTTCCCGAACACGTTCATTTACGTTCAGTGACAAGGCCCGGGAAACTACACCATTGGGAGACCCTAGGTACCTTCTCCTGCACCTCCTGCAACTCTTCTAGTTATGGTTTTCCGATATTTTCTACCCTCCGTCGAACGAGTAAAATGCTGGGATAGCATCTTATTGGTAATCATTGCTCCCAGCTAAATTTTCTACAGCTATTTTTTCAGCCACAGGCTATATAAAAATGAAATTACCGAGCTCGATAGCTGCAGTCGCTTAAGTGCGGCCAGTATCCAGTATTCGGGAGATAGTAGGTTCGAACCCCACTGTCGGCAGCCCTGAAGATGGTTTTCCGTGGTTTCCTATTTTCACACCATGCAAATGCTGGGGCTGCACGTTAATTAAGGCCACGGCCGATTCCTTCCCACTCATAACCCTTCCCTGTCCCATCGTCGCCATAAGACCTATGTGTGTCGGTGCGACGTAAAGCAAGTAGCAAAAAAAAAAAAACAACATGAAATTGATTGCCTGCCTGCCTTCCGATACATCACTACGTTGTTCAAACCGCTCGGTGTAACTTCAATAAATTTCGCATAAACATTATCTGAGAGAATTGTCACATGGCTAACAACGTTTTATGTCAAAATATTGAACTGAAAATATCTTTTTTGCCAAAATTCGCGCAATAGCTTATATGTTTCTTTTGTCTGTCTTCTGTTTGCTCAATCACGCCTAAACTAGGCCTACTGGTCAAATTTATTTGAAACTAGCTAATGTACCCGCGCTTCGTTACGGAATTCTACATTGTATGCAGAATTCTAGGTTAGGTAGTGTACACGTTGTGAGCAAGATTGTATTAAATTGCATAGCTCTTAACGGTACCCTAAAAACGCAACGGTGAAGTCACAAACGTCTTTTCTCATATGAACACTGGGTTAAGGAATTTTCATTGTAATGGTAGGCCTGCTTGTCTACCATCAGTTACAATCATGTTGGAGAGTTTTCATTATAATGACAGACACTCACTCTCCACCTGCCTTTTTACATCCTCAGAAAGACTGTCTTAATGGTTTTCCCAACTGAAATGAGCATAGGTCCAGAGGTCATTACAATGACGTCAGTAGGAATGGCGCGATTAAAAGCAATGCTTTCATAAGAAATAATCAATTGAAAAACCACACATTTTCTCACTTTTAACGAACAGTACTACACTGCTGATCTAACAGTCCAAAGTTCCAGAGCTGCAGACAGCCGTGATCCGTGAACACTCTTCGTCTATTTTCGGCCGGGGAGGGGGTCGAATAGTGGACAGTCCCAGGGCAAAAACTATACCCTTTTACTAATATGTTTCCTAACAGTACCCGATGAGTCAGAAACCTCAATTCACTACACTGGCGGCGGAAATATGTGACTTGGAGACAATTTTCCTCCAAGCCAGAGGAAAAACACCCTCTTCACTGCTAATTCGGAATAAAATGAGTGTAGAATTTAATAAAAGTGAAGAGGAAGAAGTTTTTCTTAAGGAACGGCTCTTTTGAGGGTTGAATTTGAGTTATTTAGTGAACTGAAGTGCTATAATTTGGAATAGGCCTAAACTGTAATGTTATGGGTAGATCTGGTCATACTACTACTACTACTACTACTACTACTACTACTACTACTACTACTAGTAGCAAGTGAGTCTCTGCCTTAAACGTGCACACTGCTCATTCAAAACAGCGCGTCAGAGTGGGGATCGAATAGCTGGAATACTATGATGAACCATCGTGTTATGCACTCGCAGTACCAGAAAATGTATGAACCAGAGGAATGGCATGCTAAAGAAGAAAGTTTTCTAACTCCCCAGCTATTTGCCGCCAATATTCAGTCAGGCTGTTATACTCGGTACGCAGCTTACCGTAATCTCATCTATCGGAGTTGAGTGGTAGCATAAGTGATAAAGAACATCACAACCAACAGTGGTCAATATAATGCTATTGTTGATCAATGTAAGCGCTTTCGATATTGTAGGCCTTCCCATTTAGTTTTCTTCTGACTTTCTTTTTTTCTATGGGCTTTACGTCGCACCGACACAGATAGATCTTATGGCGACGATCTTATGACTTAACTACTACTGTTATCATAGTTGGTACGGTAAAACTGAATACAACACAAATGATCGGAAATTGTATTCATTATAACTTTTGTTATGTAGTACTTTTCGATAGGACCAATAACATTGGTGCGAGTATTTCAAAATGAAATTGTATATGCCTTCCCCTAAACTAAAACTAAAATGTCAGCCAGGGCGAATAAAACTGTTTATAGCTTAGACTGTAGTTTCCTATTCTCCGACTCTATATACCGATTTTCATTAAATTCTGTTAACCCATTTTCTCGTGGCTCGGCGTTGATATGGACTTAGCAACAAAAATACAAATTCATGAATATCTGTGTTATCATAGCCGGTACGGTAGAAATGTATAAGACATAAATGATCTGAAATTGAATTATACATAACTTTAGTTGTGTAGTATTTATTGATAGGACCACTGATAATATAAATATTTCAGAATTAATTTTTAGGTCTTCCCCTAAACTCCCATTTCATTCAGCGTGAATAAAATGATTTATAGCCTAGATTATAGTGGCTTATCTCCCGACTGTACATACCGATTTTCGTTAAATTATCTTCAGCCGTTTTCTTGTGATGCGTGCACATACAGACAGATAAACAGACAGACAAACAGAAATTACGGAAAAGTAAAAAGTGCATTTCCTTGTTACTGTGGACATGACCGATACAGAAATACCATTCTTTTCAAATTTTGAGCAATGCACAGACAAAATTCTATTTTATTTATATTTAAGCAAATGTACCTCTGTTTCGCTACGGTATTCTACCTTGTATACGGAGTTCTACGTAAATTATTGTACACACAGTGAGTAAACAGTTAGTCACTGCCAGATCCAGTAGCAGCCATTTTGCCGTGGCATGTGTAGCTTCGTCTGTGTTTGCAACGTTGTTGGCATGCCGCGATAACGTGTACGTGAACCGTTTGTGCAGTTGACGGAGTTTGAACGAGGGTGTATAGTGAACCTACGGGAGGCCGGGTGGTCATACCGCAGAATTCCTCAACACGTGGAGCGAGAGGTCTCCACAGTACATTGATGTTGTAGCTAGTGGTCAGCAGAAGGTGCACATGCCCGTCGGCCTGGGTACAGATGAACGCCAAGATCGTCGCATCTTGCTAAGTGCTGTTGTATGTGTCCTCCGCGCACAAGCTCCGCGCCTACAAGCTCCGCAACCCGCCGCATCACCAATGTTTCCAGAGCCTACGAGAGGACTGCACTGCGCCTGGCATGCTCGTCTGTGACGTCAGCCAGCGCTATATAAGGAGCGACGTTCTTGGCCTTACCGAGGACTACCCCAGTGTCCAACGGCCAGCTCACACCGCAAGTCAAACACGGAGGCATTCCTCTTAAAAATGTGTTTTGAACAAGTGGACAGATTGCTGGTTGTGAGGTCTCACCTCCGGACGTTGCCTCATCTTCCCTGATTCCCGTAGCCACGTCGAGCCCCGTGTCAAGCATTCTGCTACACTCCCAAGTCCTCACCAGTGCTCCGACGACTATCTTAGCATTCTGCGAATTAAGATATTTATGCAAGTTCCTTGCAAGTCTAAGTCCAACACTAGCTTTATATTAACGCGACTCTTTCTCTACAAGTTACACTTGTTATCCCACAGCAGATAGTTTTCGACTATCCAAGGACATTTCTCAGTGGAATAGACTATCTCCTCAAGATAGGTGTAAATGTGTATATAGGACTCTCTCTCTGTAAATATATATTTGTGCCACAGACTTTCAGTCTATCATTTAATAACAGCATTAACTGCGTGCAATCAGTCAAGCTTCAAAACGTTTCATTTTATTTCTTGTAAATACTGTATAAAACTATTGAAGTAATAAACTTTATGTTGTGTTACTGTATATCAAGTTCCTTGTATACAACAAGTGCCATATTGGACCGCACCGCGACTTCGAAACAAATTTGGAACTGTTGCTCCGGGGGTATCAACGAGGACCATTCGCAACAGTCTCCGTGAAGCAGGGCTACGATCTTGCGTGCCGTTAAGGCGTCTTCCGTTCACGCCCCAGCATCGTGCAGCCCGCCTCCAGTGGTGTCGCGGTAGGTGCTTATGGAAGGAGGAATGGAGACATGTTGTCTTCAGTGATAAGATTCGGTGCTGCATTGGTGCCATTGATGGTTGTGCGCGTGCGTGGCATCGTGCAGGTGAGCGCCCACATCTGGAGTGTATACAACAGAAGCACATAGGGCCAGAACCCGGCATCATGTGTGGGGAGCCATATCCTGCACTGGCCGTTCTCCTCTGGTGATCGTGGAGGGAACATTGAACATTGCACGGTACATCGTAACCATCATTCAACCCGTCGTGCTACCGTTCATGCACCAACAAGCCGGTGTGCTTTTCCATCAGGACAGTGCACTTCCACATGTATCCCGTGCCACCCAACGTGCTCTTCAAGGTGTGCGTCAACTGCCCTGGCCAGCACGATCCCAAGATCTGTCCCTCACTGATTGAGCATGTTTGGGACCGGATGAAACGCCATCTTGCACGACCGTCAGGAAATCTGGCCAAACTGAGGCACCAGGTGGAAATTGCATGGCGGCCCATTCCGCAAGACTACATTCGTCACCTCTACGATCGTCTCCATCGGAGAATTGCAGCCTGCATTACCGCAAAAGGAAGGTATGCAGGGTACTAGCGCTGACATTGCGCACGCCCTGTCGACTGTACTCAGATGCGGTCGGTGTGATCATGTGTTGTACACGTCCTCAAGATTGTGTTAATAAAATTTCACTTTCATTTTCCCGGAGCGTATGAAGCAACGTTTCACATATACTGTGGTCGTCTGTCGAGAAGTCGAGTGCATGCGGGGTAAGGGGTGCGGAGTGTGAGCATGGCTGCTGCGCATGCGCCTATCTCACGTCTCAAGGTCTTGCAGTAAACATCGGTACCGTCCGCGTCATTTTTGTGAACTAAGGTGCTGTTGTGAACTTACAAATTGGTGGTGAAATTGCGCTTTAGTTACACATTTACTGTAAGTACTGCATAATGAACACGCATCTCTTTCAGAGAGCTCGCACTGTTTATCACGACTAAGTGTAGTATCTGTTACTCGCGTCGTACCTACAAGCTCCCGTGACTTCTCGTGAGACTTCTCGTGGATTTTACAGAGAATCAATAGTATAAGAGAAAATGGAAGAATGTTGTGATGTCCCCATAAAAGCCTATTCCGTTCAGTAATTTTTAAACCGTATGCATATGTAAACCTTCCCCTGGATGAGTATACTCTGAATATGAAGATTGGTCGAGATCTATCCAGCCGTTTCGCCGTGAATGTGGAACAGACGGACAAAACAGACACGAAAGCTAAAAATTACTGATACGGTTTTGAGTTGACTTATATCGGTTAAATATATTAAAAAATTAGCAAACCAATCGAAATTACAGGCAGCAGACCCTCTACAACTTCATTTATGTTGACTAGCTGTTACCCACGGCTTCGCTCGGGAGTATTTCGGAATTTGATAAAAATTAGTTGTTCCTCGGTACTGCACTAAGACATTATCTGTAAATCACTTAAGTATAAAAACTCATCGAAAATTTGCATTTCATTTACCCCAGAACCTCTCTATAAACCACGTTTGTGGCATTGCCTTTTGGGGCTAAGATGACCAGGCTACTGGCAGACCTAAGTCTGGAACACGGGATATGGAACTCTATGTGTAAGAAATAGTCCTCTTTTATGTCGATAAAAGGTTTTCTTTATTTCTAAAGGAGATTCCATGTACAAAATTTCACGTCTGTGACATTTTAGGTTTTGAGATATAAATATCCTCATATAGAGAATTTAACTCCTTCTTAACTTATCGATCTCCAGCTTAAGTTGGTTTTCCGGAAACAAAAAGGAGACTACAAATACCAATATACTCATTGTGAAAACTGCCCCACTCCTTGGTTGAGCTCTTCGGTTCACAGGGTTCCGGCTTCGATTTCGGGCTAGGTCGGGGTTTTTAATCCCTTGTAATTAATTCTTCTGGCTCCGGGACAAGTTGTTTGTGTTTTTCCCAACATTCACCTCTTCATATTCACTCAACACACCACATTACCAGCCACAACAGGAACACGTAAAAGTAATTACATCCCTACATATAGGGTTGCCGTCAGGAAGGGCATCCAGCTGTAAAACAGGGCCAAATCCACATCTGAAACACATTTCGCACCCGCAACCCCACAACTGTGGGTAGAGCCGTAGAAGAAGAAGAAGATGCTCATTTTAAAAATTCGCCCGCCTTTTTATTTTTTTTCACCTTCTCTAGTGGATTTTCCAAAAAAAGTGTGTTTATTTTTGAAGGAGATTCCAAGTACCAATCTTAATGTCTGTAACATCTTCATTCTCTGAGATATGTGTATCCTCATATAAATAATTCAACTCCTTCCTCACTTCTTTCACTCCCCCCCCCCCCCCCCGGTCACTTAACTGGATTTTCTGAAAACGAACATTTGTGTTCTTTTATTTTAAAAGGGGATTCCAAATGCCAGTATTCATGTGTGTAACATTTTAGGTTTATGTGATATATTGTAGATAATTTCGCTGCTGTAGAATCCTGGAGCTGACGTTGCCATGGTTACGGCAGTTCATTTCTTTATCTGATTCCTAGAGCAGGGGTGGTGCCAATATCTCCTTAACGGTTGGTTTTAGCGCCTTAAAACATGGTTTTCGGGCCCGAAGGGCTTACCGACTTTTGTTCTTTGCGTCAAGGGGATTAAATTGAGCTTTGCCTCGTCTTTGTATTCTTTTTTATATCTCCCCCTTGTGCCCCCCACCTCAAATTGTTTTGAAAACAAAATATAGCCCATGTTACTGGCAATGTAGCTTTCTGTAGGTGAGGTATATTTTCAGATCGGTTCAGTAGTTCTTGAGTCTATCCGTCACAAACAAATATACAAAATTTTCCTCTTTATAATATTAGTATAGCTAAGCATGGGCACGTTTATAAGTACAGACCTTCATTTCGAGATTTACTGCTTTTAAACGGTACGTCATATCAACAAACGGCTTCCGTCTGAATGCCTCTTTTAGTGTTCTACATGGTTGGTCCTATGCAATTTTCTCGTCCTGTATCTCCTATATTTATGGGTTAGAATGAGTTGGAAACATTAAATAGGGTTAAATTTGGGTACAGTTTCCACAAATTATTTAATCTTTTGGATACTAATAATGTGGTAGCTGGAATTATACAATTTGACTAACATACGACCAGAGGTCGTGTCAAGGTGCGTGCCGAATCTGATTATTGTATCTTTTCTATAAGTGTGCCAAACGACAAGATATACGTCTAAAAAGTACAAAATTAACTTAAAATTGAGAAACGCAGCTCTATCTTACGTATAAGGGATCGAGATACAATATGTCATAGGATCAAAGTTGTAGATCTCTCCAAAATGAACGGCGATTGTGCTTTCTGTTTTGTGATACGACTTATTGTATAACCACCAATTACCCCGAAGCGAAGATCTGCACCGTCATTAAAATTGCCTCCATATTTTGATATGTTCCGGGACCAAAATGTTATACATTTGATCAGCTTGGAATTTTTCCTCAAATGAAATGGTGTTCAGGTTTCTGTATTAGCACTTGCTTACATACGGAGTAATTAACAGTTAAACAAGTTGAAATAGGATTACTGTATAACTGAGGACAGCTGGATAGGACAAATATGTAAATGCCACGTGGATGTATTGTGAAATGCCCCTCACTAAATAGTGATGATATGAGTTACGGATATAAGAAGTCAGTAACAGAGGAAAAATTTAGGCTCCTCAAGTTCTTGAGTTGATCCTTTAGCGCTTCAGAGGGGCACCTCGAGGTCTTTTTAGTTGAACTAGTCCATGTTTTAAAACCAAAAAAATGGGGAATTTAGTCATATCGCAAATATAGCCAAGCGTGTTCACTTAAACCCGGCCTAGAGAATTCGATATGCCGACCACACGACACCTCGTAATTTGCAGGCGTTCGAACCGAGCGGCGGTCACCTGGTAAGCCAAAGCCCTTCGGGGCTACAGCACCATGGGGTTTGTTTATGTGCACTTAAAATTCAGTTTCTGAAAAAGAGCTAAGATGCATTTTATTTGCAATCCTAATGGTTCTCGAGAGAATTACGCTTGTGCGTGTTCAAGCACACGTTCAAGAGCCCTCAAAACTAATCGGCAATGACATTACACTGACTGACTTGTTAGTTGAAGTATGTTCTTTCGCTACTACTGCTGCTCATCGCCGTTACATGGTTGTATTGCTAACCCGTCAACGACGGGTAGGCCTACAGCACTTCATCTCAATCATACCCGCTTAAGATAGGTAGACTTCAAACACAAAAAACGCGGAACTGTTTACCAAGATATGCCAAGCACCTTACAGCTTACATACACTGACTGACAGAGCAAATGCAACACCAAGAAGGAGTGGTTCGAAAGGGATGAAAGTTGGGGAAAAAACAGAGACGGCACGGACGAATAATTGATGTTTATTTCAAACCGATATGCAGGTTACAAAATGCGCACGGCATCGACTCAGTAGGATGTAGGACCACCGCGAGCGGCGATGCACGCAGAAACACGTCGAGGTACAGAGTCAATAAGAGTGCGGATGGTGTCCTGAGGGATGGTTCTCCATTCTCTGTCAACCATTTGCCACAGTTGGTCGTCCGTACGAGGCTGGGGCAGAGTTTGCAAACGGCGTCCAATGAGATCCCACACGTGTTCGATTGGTGAGAGATCCGGAGAGTACGCTGGCCACGGAAGCATCTGTACACCTCGTAGAGCCTGTTGGGAGATGCGAGCAGTGTGTGGGCGGGCATTATCCTGCTGAAACAGAGCATTGGGCAGCCCCTGAAGGTACGGGAGTGCCACCGGCCGCAGCACATGCTGCACGTAGCGGTGGGCATTTAACGTGCCTTGAATACGCACTAGAGGTGACGTGGAATCATACGCAATAGCGCCCCAAACCATGATGCCGCGTTGTCTAGCGGTAGGGCGCTCCACAGTTACTGCCGGATTTGACCTTTCTCCACGCCGACGCCACACTCGTCTGCGGTGACTATCACTGAGAGAACAGAAGCGTGACTCATCGGAGAACACGACGTTCCGCCATTCCCTCATCCAAGTCGTTCTAGCCCGGCACCATGCCAGACGTGCACGTCTATGCTGTGGAGTCAATGGTAGTCTTCTGAGCGGACGCCGGGCGTGCAGGCCTCCTTCAACCAATCGACGGGAAATTGTTCTTGTCGATATTGGAACAGCCAGGGTGTCTTGCACATGCTGAAGAATGGCGGTTGACGTGGCGTGCGGGGCTGCCACCGCTTGGCGGCGGATGCGCCGATCCTCGCGTGCTGACGTCACTCGGGCTGCGCCTGGACCCCTCGCACGTGCCACATGTCCCTGCGCCAACCATCTTCGCCACAGGCGCTGCACCGTGGACACATCCCTATGGGTATCGGCTGCGATTTGACGAAGCGACCAACCTGCCCTTCTCAGCCCGATCACCATACCCCTCGTAAAGTCGTCTGTCTGCTGGAAATGCCGCCGTTGACGGCGGCCTGGCATTCTTAGCTATACACGTGTCCTGTGGCACACGACAACACGTTCTACAATGACTGCCGGCTGAGAAATCACGGTACGAAGTGGGCCATTCGCCAACGCCGTGTCCCATTTATCGTTCGCTACGTGCGTAGCACAGCGGCGCATTTCACATCATGAGCATACCTCAGTGACGTCAGTCTACCCTGCAATTGGCATAAAGTTCTGACCACTCCTTCTTGGTGTTGCATTTGCTCTGTCAGTCAGTGTATAATAGAACAATATGTCAATGGCCACAGTGAGGGAATGAAATTAGTTCAATGCGTTGCATCTCGTCGTCTTGCAGTAATATTCATTCTAAAACACGCCAGCTACTTGGCCGTCCCGAGCCTGGGGAAGGAAGTGATGTCTGTGGATATCCAACTTTTTATCCTTGAAGACGAGCAATTTATTTTAACTCCAGTGATAAATGAATGCGTTCAAGTCGGGGCACGTTTGCTGTTACTTGTGTACAGCTCTCCAGAACCAGGCGAAGCACATTCTTTACTTGCTACTTCGTAGCTGTCTACATGGCGTTTTCGATTTACATGCGCTAACATTCCCACATCGAGTCCCGAGTACAGCCCAGTCAAACAACCAACTGCACTCGGTGAATGTCAGAATAGAGAATGAGTGAGTTATTGGCGTAAACATTGGACTAGAATTTTTTTCCGGTGTGTATACTAGGAACTCATCAACAACGAAGGGGAAGAAAGTTCGTTATCATTTTACAGATTGTATTTCTTGAACAAAGATAGGTTGGAAAATGGAGAATTTTCGGTGCTCGAAATTGAATTTTGTAAGTTTTCGTGATGAGTGTGATGTATTTCAGCAGAATGGCCACTACAGATAACTTACTCGAGATCCTCATCTTCCCAGATACAGTGCAGATGCTTAGTAGAATCCTGTGATAACTGGGCGAAGTATTTTGAGGTAAATGACTCTATGTCTCTGAAACAAAAATGTATAGATCCGGCCTCTTGTTTGAATGGTAAGCGTCGTTGTCTGATAAAGAGAGCCCTAGGTTTGATTCCCGACCGGGTGGATAATTTTAGCCGTTTGGCCGTATCTGATGAGTTCGTCCAGCTCAGAGGCTGGTTGTTCGTTTCTGGTTTGCCTCGGTACACACGTCTTGAAATATACTCTAAATGTTGACTTTTTTCTTCGGTTACAATTTATGTCATGTTTTTAGCGTTTAAAATACGTTTTTGAGGCAATTTTGTAATTTTTGACTCCGTTCATGCGTGGATAACGAAATTCGTTTCGTTGTTGAGGAGCTCATATTTGTGTTTGATCTACTTTATGCGCCAAAACAAACGACACTGTGCTCAAAATGTGTACCATCACGTGCCACAGCATTGTTCATAATGCTCTGAAGATTATTATTGAACATGTTGATGAACAAATGTGCTGTAAGGACACAACAAATAACGCTATCCCCTCGCGTAAATCGGGAATATTTGTAAGCCTTGAAAACTGATCATTTCAACATGCCCCATATGAAGCCACCCGGGGTCGTGAGATTCGGGGAGTAGGAGCGGTACGAGAATGGAGTTCCACGAGAAATGGGATATCTCCAAAGTGACTCCCCTGCGGTGTGGGCATCATACATCTGCTGCATCCATTGTCTCTGGAGTACGTTTCTGGCGCGAGAAGAAAGAAAAAAATGTGCTAATCCGGCATGAATGGGGTGATTATGAGGTCACAGTAGATTACTTTGTCCGTGTTGTTTTTTTTTTTTTTCTGAAGCATCTTCGACGAAATAAGGGCCCAGTATTCCATGACCGGACACTTCGCACCAAACCATAACCCGCGCGCAGTGCAGTGGTTTTCTCGGGCGCTCTGTTGTCCCTTTTCGTGGACGGAACTTGTCACTGACAGTTAACATTCTGTTATATGGTGCCTCCTTATGATATCGCTCTTTGTACTGTGCTGTACTGTACTCTAACGTAAAGAAAACACGGTCCATACTGACGCCCCACTCCGTATGACGGGAAATAATATTCTATGATAAACATCTTCTCCTGTGTTGTGAGAACCATAATTGCAGAAATCAACGCAACACTGAATTCACAATATGTCGAACTATTATTATATACAATAAAGAAATACTTCGTTTAGAGCGAAACGTCGACAGCGCATGAGCAATAATTTCAGTGTAGTTTGTTTCGTCGCGTGTATGTAGAGATCAGTCGAAGACGTTCTTGGTCGTAGTTTTCTTAGCATATTGTCCTCCCTTGTGAACCATCTGACCGTGTAGCGGTGGGGTGGCTTGTCCATCCCAGTGAAGCAGGTAGCCGAGCTGTAAGTGCAAACATATTGGATGAGTATATGTCGAGAAACTAGCCTTTGGTTAATCGAAGTGGGGGTTGCAGCTTTTCGGAAATTAGAAGGGTTAATTTATATGGCCTTGTAATTAATATACAAAGCTGAGTAGAATTTGGAAGGACCTTACAGGTACAAAGAACACAAAACTGCTACTAGCTCACTCCCTCATATTCCCCATTGCCACCTATGCACCTGAGACCTGGACTATCAAACAGGAAGATAGCAATAACTTGTGCAAGTTATTGCTGCAAATTGTAGCAAGGCACTTGCTGTTGGGTTTACACTTCATGCAAGACAACTAAGCAAGTTTTTCACAAGTAACTTACAGCAATAACTTGCCGATACTCCTTACATACGCTTGCAGTGCCAGTCTACCAAAATGACGACATACCGGCAGATCGGATGTGCTGCAACTCTCTTAATTCTTATGAATAAGGGAAGAAGAGAAGAGTTAGGAATGTTAGGGTTAGGGACTGGATATTCAGAAGACCACGGTATGGAGCCCATAATAATCTGCTGCAAGAATTGAGATTAGAGAATGCGGATAGCTTTCAACATTTTTGGAGAATGTCTACAAAAGTTCTGGAGTGTGTATTCAAGTTAATTAGGACGAAGTGGAAATGTGCTACCTGACAAAGTTCCTGCATGATTTTCTCCTAGGTATCCAACTAATAATAAACAAGCCCGCCCACTTCATACCCGCGGTAAACGCCAAAGAGATACAAATCTGTTCGGTTAAAACTCTGCTAGAAAACATTATTTCACTTTCTACTTCAACTATTTAAAATTTCAACGCTTTGGAAACTTTGCATTCGTAGGCAAATTTTATGTCATAGGGTATTACTACCCTTTGGCCTAAAATGTTCCAACGCCCGTTACCCGGAATTTCCCTCGTTCGAAAATGTAACTGTTGCTTCGGTCAAGGTGGTTATGAAAAGCCCCGTCGAAATGCCGCTACGTTACGCGATAGTTTCTTTATACATTCACGTAGTAGAGCGTTCTAGCCTTAAAATGCAGTACAGCAATAATGCGATAATTCCGTCTCTTTCCTTCTCCCATGTTTTGTGGGTAGCGCTGATTTTTTACTGTACTGGTACTTTTAAATTTGAAATGTACTGTTACTTCCTTTCCTTTTGAAGGGTTAGTTTCTATTTCGTTTATTTTATCTCATTTATGTATATCTCTTATTTTTCTCAATTTATTTGATATGTATTTTATGTTTACTTTTATTTATATTTGGTTTGTTAAGAGTAGTACTCAAGAGTGGGTCGACGTCTTTTGAATACTTGTAGTTATTTTATATGGTTTGACGTTTGATATTATCGAAGATGTGTGCGCGTATTCTCGATTTATTCACGGTATTCTCCCCTGATTTTACGGGATGAAATATTCGCAGTTTTCATTTTAACATCCCACGAGACATACAGTGTAATGGGTTGGATGTCACATCAAGGCAGCTCACGCAGGTTGACTGTCAGTTTTCCATTACATATAACGCGACTCCTGTCTGGTCGTGTGGTAAAAGCCATCCGTTTCTTTGCCAGGGTGTTACCTCTTTCACGACTGTCTTTCGTCATAGCATGTGTGAAACTTAGTAGACCTGCTAGTCTGAACCGTGAGAGCACATTGTTGGTTTCATAATTATTGGCGATTAGCTGAGCTGTGTTATTACCTTTCCTCTGACAGTTCAATGATACAGCAATGGCCTTATCCCCGAGCTGAGTGGCTCAGACGGTTGAGGCGCAGGCCTTGTGACCCCTACGTGGCAGGTCCGATCCTGGCTCTGTCCGGTGGTATTTGGGGGGGCTCAAATACGTCAACCTTTACTGGCACGTAGAAGAACTCCTGCGGGACAAAATTCCGCCACCTCGGCGTCTCCGAAAACCGTAAAAGTAGTAAGTGGGACGTAAAGCAAATAACATTATTATTATTATTATTATTATTATTATTATTATTATTATTATTATTATTATTATTATTATTATTATTATTATTACCCTATCATGGTCGGCAAATGTCTTACCCTTGAGCCGTAACAGTGCAGGCAAACTACGCATCTGCCACTCAACCGAAGACATAAGGAGTTTTGTCGAAATATTTGCTATTGGCTTTACGTCGCACCGACACAGATATCTTTCGGCGACGATGGGACAGGAAAGGACTAGGACTGGGAAGGAAGCGGCCGTAGCCTTAATTAAGGTACAGCTCCAGCATTTGCCTGGTGTGAAAATGGGAAACCACGGAAAACCATCTTCAGGGCTGCCGACAGTGGGGTTCGAACCCACTATCTCCCGAATACTGGATACTGGGCGCATTTAAGCGACAGCAGCTATCGAGCTCGGTCTAAATATTTGATCTTTGGTTAGTAAGCCCTTGAGAACTTCCATTTTCAAGTAAAATACACGTGATATAATGTAGTGACGATCATAGGGTGATTGACCGTTTTAAACGACATTTATTCCATCGTTGGGTTCATTTTAATTGTAATCGAAATGTCACTACAGGAATATTTACGCATGTAACATATTGAGTTCATTTATACAGTCGGAAACAAAAGTCTATATACACCTCATACTCCATAATCTCTTGGACAACCCTTACTGAATGTTGATTGTTTTGATACCTGCGCTTGTGGCGTCCTCTTAGACAGTGAATACTTCTGTCATTGTACGAAGAGCATGAGCTGAAAGCACACACACAACCCTATGAGTCGTACTGAGCATGGTATAGATGAGACGGGCAACGCTGATCCACCGGCATTGAAACAGTTCGGTCAACGTTTTATCCCGGCCATTCGCTTGCTCAGCAGGGGGTGATGTATTACGGTAGTGAGCTTTAAAATGGAGTTTATCATTCTCCAACAGAAATCGCTACAGCTCTATTGCCAATGCACTTCTTATTAAGTAGTCGTCGAGTCTTTTTTTTTTTTTTTTTTTTTTTTTTCAGCTCAGACGATTCGCGCGTGGTCTGTTCGCTGTTTGGAAGTCTTGTAATATTTGCTTCGGTAATTAGTTTTTGTGAAGTGTATTGCTTTTCACTTATCTTCATGCAATAATGTGGAGGCCGTGGGAATCGAACCTGGAAATTAACGCACTGGAAGATCCTGAATTAGGTAAATCTGCCAGTGCACGCAAACGATCCTCAACCGAGCACCGGTAGCAGTGATACTCGACCGAGTAGTACTGGTTCTGTGCCCCCGAGTGATACTCAACCGAGTAGTAGTAGTAGCAATTCTGCGAAGAAAAGAAACACGACTAAAAGTTTTAAGTAAGCAGTGGCTGGTAATGTATGTAACGAATACGTTACGAAGAACAACGTAGGCAAGGATTATATTTCGGAGCCCGCTAAAATTTTGAAACTTCACAGGAAAACGATTAGGAAAGTCGTGACAAGGGGTCCTGTAATTCTGAAACAGTGTGGTAATAATAGGGTTTTTAAAATGAAATTTATGATTTTTCCTGTTACTTGTTGAGACTCTAGGTGTATACATTCTTTACTAAAGGTAAGTCACAATTGTTAAAACTTTCGAAAGGTGTGTGTGGCTTTCCTTATGGAAAAACTTCTCTACGACAGCTGTTAATAAAACCTTGGTTTCCGCATTCTGGGGTAAAAAGTAGACTGTAATGGAATCTGCTAGAATAGTAGCTGGGCGATATAAATTCATGACCGTCTCCGGAAGTGCCTTCTGAGGGGTGCAGAATTGTCCGTCTAGATGAAGCTTAGTACGACACTCATGACATTGTGAAGAAAGGGTAGAATGATGGAACTTGTAATTACATATTGAAAGCCCCAACATCGCGAAGCAAGCGTACTATGGTATTGCATGCTGGAGGAAGTGAGGGATGGGATGAGAATTGTCGTTATTTATCGGCTGAAAACATTGGAGACTGCAAAGCTGATAGCCATGACAGCTCAAGTTTTCAAAAACTGGTTTAGATCCCCTCTTCCTAGAGAACCTAGAACGTGACCGAAAATGTGTAATCGTGATGGTCAACGTAAGCTATCATTCGCATCTAACTAAGGCGTTATGTCCGAACGTTCATTCCAACGTTTATCTATATACCTATATTGAAAGCACTAGGCTGATTTTTGTTACATAGATTTTGAGAGAACGGCTGAACAGATGAATATCGTAAAGCATTTTGACGAAAACTCTTGATCTGTAGATTTGCAGAGTGTCTTTAAAAGTATAAACATTTCTTGCTGTATATCTTTAAATTATTAGAGAAAAATGTAGCATTATCATTGGCCAGTGCGCCTGCCAGTACTTCAAGGCCGTCTGAACCGTGAGAGCCCTGAGCAGGTGGAAGGGGGTAGGCAAGCACGTGCATCAGACGTCTTATAGTTGGGGACAAATCATCACGTCCTCGCTTCACACCACTTCTTTCCAGCGGCAGCTCTGTGTCTATTAGCGACTTATAGGATTTACTACCTCTACTGCAGCCAGAGTTGCCAAATCGGCTACTGCACTCTACATGAAGAAAGGGTAAATACTACAGAGAATGAGGAAGAAAGTGGTTTGGCAACCTCTCCAAAACAAACAAGGATCACTTAGAGCAGGGATGGCGAACCTATGCCACGCGTGTCACTAGGTGACACGCGAACACGATTTCGGTGGCACACCACATGCATACATTAACGTTTTTATGTACGTCTTGTACTATATACTATACATATTCATGCATGGTATAGTTACAGTATTTCAGGTTTAAGAAATATATACCGAAAATCTAAATTCTAGTTCCATTCGGACGTGCATTATGGCAACACTTCAATACTGATAGGTCCGGAAGTCAAGTGAGATAAATGCCAGATGCGTCCGACGAACCATTCGCTCACCCACTTGGCTTCTGTGTGGTTGCCAGGATCGCGTAATTATTTGTAGTGCGTAACTGTTTATTGTTTCGAATTTTGTAAGACAAATAGTTGCCAAGAGATTATCTCAACTTCGAGATTTGAAGAAACTATCGCACTTTATTTCAAAACCTCATATTGCACAAATGAATACTATTAATGCCAATTTTTTTTGAGTGGTTAGATATTGACAGTTTAGAAACAGAGTTGACTGAATTTCAAGAAAGCAGTACATGAGTGAACAAATCCCTACAACTTGGTGAAGAATTGGTGAAAATCGTGTGTGCTGTTGATGATGAATATTCTTTCCAGAAGACAAAGAACTTAATACTTGAACAGCGGAACAGCCTCCCACATATGTTTTCGGCCATGAAGAATCTTGCTATAGGGTTAGTTACTTTGTTTGGTTCATCATACGCCTGCGAACAGCTATTTTATGCAATGAACGTGTGAAGTCAACTGTTAGAAACCGTCCTAGTTCAGACCAAAGTGCTTCTTGTGTGTTATCGAAGACAACAAGTTACGACCCTAACATAAATTAATGACATGGCTACTAAGATTCAGCAACAAGTTTCACACTAAAGTCGAGAACGACATTTCACTTAAAAGTCCTTCGGCATATTAGTATTTTTTATTTCTATATGCAATAATACTCAATGACGAAGTGTGTTACAATGGGCGACTTTTATATTTAAACAAAAATAATGTTAGGTATTCTTAAAACTTACTTGTTAAAAAATGTATTTTTGCGGTATTGGCAAAATACGACCACGGAACATGCAATGAATGTATTATGTAATGTATGTAATGTATGTGTAATAACATATCATGGAACATAATTTGGAATTACGGCTGGAAGTCGGTGATAGGTTGGGGGGGGGGGGTTGTAGCCATTCCAAAGGAAATTAACAAGTGGCACAGTATACAGTTGAGAAAAATAAACCAGACATAAAATGGCACACTAGTTGGAAAAGGTTCGCCATCCCTGACTTAGAGCTTGTTAACAAAGCAGGGTGCAGGGTGTGATTGACTACTGGCTTTCAGCTCGCTTCCAAGAACTGGGGTCGTCATGTTTTGTCCCCAACTATACTGGTCAGCTGTACTTCGTGGACAGGAACAGTAGCAATTTTCCTGCCCAGCAGTTGAACCGTGCTCCATACATTCAAAACTCTTCTGAATTTAAATGATAGTTCGGCGTTTGGATTAAAATCGAAGTGCAAAGCAGCTGACGGTATTCCATTAGTACGGCTCAGTATAAGATAAAGCCCCCAAAACAGCAAAATATCAAACAGTAATGGTGATACCTTTTCTCTTTTGGTATGTCTGTACTTTTAGGTGAACGTGCAACTTGCTTTGAACGCTGATTTTAGGGACATTTTACACCCATTTCTTAATTCCATCTTTACCTATGTAATTCGGTTTATTGTTTTCCAGTTCATTTTCTTCACTCTCCTCAGATGTATCTTCAGAGTCACTTTCCGACTCTGTCTCCGTGTTGTGTGAACTTTCTTGAACAATATCAACTTTATTATCTTTGCTCTCAATGTCAGAAGAACTAGAAACAGTTCTATTTTCGTTCAACCACTGGGAAATCTGTTCACCACTAAGGCGTTTACCTCGCCATCTTTTTTATGGTAAAATTTTCAAAGTCTCACAAAAACACCATTCAGCAAAGCCACTATATTAATGAAAATGCGCGAAATATTTGGACATGAAGAATGAATGCGCAAAGCAGTTACGTAAGCGGGCGCGTGAGTTACAGTCGTAGACCAGGCTAATTAAGTGGCTAATAACCCCCGCGCTACGATGTATTTGTAGGCCAGCTACAACAGTGAGCTGATACACTGGAATGAAATTAAAAAATGACAAACGGTTACGACCGTATGGGCTACAAAGCCCACGCGCCTACTGGAGGTAAATAAATACGCATTTCTGTAATCAGGGGACTATGCTCAGAATGTATATATAAGTTAGAAATATCTGTGATGTACCATTTAAAAGTTGTCATTAAAATCCGGACACCGGTATTAAATCTGCTGTCTTCCTCATGACCTCTTTTTGAACAGAAAACAGAGTCACAGAAGAAACAGTACTGAAGTCTCAAACACAGCAATGATACCGCCTTTTGTTCAACAATGTGGCCTTGTGAAACAATCCACCTGACCACACATTATCACACACTCTTTTAGAGAGCAAGAATGACGCAACAAATTGCATATCAATAGGTGAGCAGAACACCTTATTAGAGAAGTGAAACAACCACATGTACCTAATACTAAGACCCAAGACTACTATGGTCGTCTGACGAGAAGTCGCGTTGATGCGGGTTAAGAAGTGCGAGGGGTAAGCATTGCTGCCGCGCATGCGCCTATCTCAAGTCTGAAGGCCTGACAGTCAACATCTGTTCCGTCCGCGGAGATTCTTGCGAATTGAGGTGCTGTCGTGAAGTTTCAAAGTTGTAGTGCAGTTATACTTCAGTTACACGTTTACTGTATGGCTGCATAATGAACAGTTTGGTACTGAATGTGCATTGATTCAGACAGCTCGCATTGTCTGTTGCAGCTAATGTTTGTAGCTAAGAGTGTAGTATCTCTTCCTCGTGCCGTACGTACGTCAGACGCAGATGGCATGAACAATACATAAACAAAACTCAGTGCACTGAAAATTAGAATATCAATATATTCAAGGAAATGTGGAAAAAAAAAAACTATGGTATGTCTTAACAAATTTTCAACTTATTTGAAATCATTTAAGAAAAGACTAGGTAAACCACTGATGGGAGTCTGCCACCTGGGCGGCAGCTGTAAGTGCACATCAGTAGTTATTGATTGAATTTGCACATCTCTATACAAATAAAGCACCAAACAGAATTTCCATACGATGTTCGTGGACGGAGAAAATATTACGAAGACAGGAATAGCCTGGAATCTAGTTCTGCGACTTTCTTTGCCAGACATTCCCAACAGTCAAGGTGGAGAGTACTCTTGTTATTGGTTTTCGAGATAGTTTCCCTTTCAAACTTGAACGGAAGAGTAACCGTGAATCCAGTCAATCTAAATCCTCAGTAGTGGAAATGAAATTCTTGTCAACAGTGATTTATGATCGAAAGCAAAGCAATTTCCGTACACACAATGAAGACCCATGACGTAGCGGAATGTGAAAGGTTTCTACCATTCTTTACCTCTGCACAGAATGAGATGAAATGGTCAGGCCGCATATGAACCTAGAAATTCCCGTGCAATTCTTCTGTAACGTAGGTCATTTGAATTCCAAGAGTACGTGCGACGTGTTGGTTTGATTTCTAAAATCACGATCGGTAGTCCTGAAGATGGTTTTCTGTGACAAATGCTGCAGCAGTACCTAAATTAAGGCTTTGGCTGCTTTCTTCCCAATCCTAGCACTTTCCCTCCCTCACGTCGCTAAAAGCTTTCCACGTGCTTCTGCGACGTTCGACCACTAGAAAAACAAAACGTTGAATACTTTGTCTACTGTCCCTGGTAGGACGCCAAGTCCCTGGGCATCTATTGTTGAGGAAATTAGTCTTGTAGCTTAGTAAGACTTACTAATCCTGAATATTACAGTTGTTATTACCCGTTGAACAAACTAGCTTATTCACTCCAAAGTTGAACGACACTCTGTGGTTACATTGACACTTACCTAATTTATGATTATATTTTACCATTAAATACACTTTATTATTACTGATTTTAACTTGATTACTACACATTAAACAACTCTGTAAATATTTTAATTGATAATGGGCACCAGCTACTAACAAAATTAACGATTAAATAGAGCATGACTCTTATGTTTCTCTACGGTGTGAGTTAATAAACTTACTTGACAAGCATGCCTTGGAATAGGTTTTGAAAAAGGATATGGTGGTTTAATTGGGATTACTTGGGCTTTACTAGATGAAATAATTAAATTACTGCATTCGAGAACAAACGAAATTGTATTCTGTAAGTATAAATCTGAGAATGAGAGATTTGCTGTTGATACGTAATTACAGTTTAAATAACTATGAAATTGAAAATAAAAGGAAGCTGTTGGCATATATTTTAAATTAAACTCTCCCGGGCGTTACTCATCTTCTTGAAGTGTGGTTAATCTGTACAGATTCACTTTACCTTAGACAGCTTGGAACGCTCTCCGTACTTCCTTCCGACTGGTCTGGCTGTCGGTCTCGCGCGAACAGTTGTTTCGCTTATGTGAGCGATTCTGGGAGAATCCGTCCTGGTGACCCATATTCATGTTAGTGATTAACTACCACGAACGAAAGAATTTCCTATAGTATTGTTTGATAGATCTAGGTGTACTGTTTACAGAAATAGTTGACGTCAGACTTGTAGAATACACGACGCTTAGACGACCATATGCCTAGAATAGCTTCTAAACATTAGACGTAAGGCACAGATAATACTAGTGACTCAGAAACTGTACACCTCGATGAAATAACGGTGGAAGACATTGACAGAGCACTGAGAAATTTAAAGCCGAAGACAACCGCAGGTCCGGATCAGATACCTCCATATATCGTAAAGGGATGTGCGGAAATTCTTAGGAGGCCATTATATTTTCTTTATAATCTTGCTCTTCAAACACAAACTTTTCCTGATGTTTGGAAAAAGTCATGGGTTTGCCCAATACTAAAATCAGGTGATCAGCTGTTAATTAAAAACTATCGACCAGTGTGTATCCTGCCATCTTTTGCAAAAGTTTTTGAGTTTATTCTTCATGATAAGGTTATTTTACACCTTGGGCCACTAATATCTGACCAGCAACGTGGGTTTGTATCTAGGAGATCAACAGTTACAAATCTGGTGTCAGGATATATCGAAACAATTAGATAATGCGGGGCAAATGGACGTTGTTTTCACAGATTTTGCAAATGCATTTGACAGCGTGGATCATGATATATTGTTAAATAAACCGAGTAGATTTGGATTGTCGCGAGATATACTCAAATATGTACTTATCTAATAGGAAACAATATGTTCAGTACCTTGGAAATTCGTCTATGGAATATAATGTAAATTCGGGAATCGTTCAGGGTTCGAACCTGGGCCCAATTATGTTCGTGATTTTCATAAATAAAAATGAAAACCTACAACCTGTTTTCCAATCATTGACCGGGTCAGGGATGTAATGAATGAAACATATATAGGCTGTTATTACAATGGGGTCGCCACTCCCTAGGTGATTTTTATTAATGAGTGATAAATGCTATGAAATGATAATGGAGAGTGTTGTTGGAATGGAAGATGACAGGGAAAACCGGAGTACCCGGAGAAAAACCTGTCCCTCCTCCGCTTTGTCCAGCACAAATCTCACATGGAGTGACCGGTATTTGAACCACGATATCCAGCAGTGAGAGGCCGACGCGCTGCCGTCTGAGCCACGGAGGCTCTGATTTTCATAAATGATTTACCTAAACATTAAAAAAATTCCAACTGTCTCCTTTATGCATATGACTTGAAAATAATCAGACCGGTTAGCTCAACCCAAGACTGCTTCTTACTACTAAAAGACCTTGATGATATTCTATTGTGGAGCCATATGAACAAATTAAAATTTAACGTCTCGTAATGTGTAACAGTGTCATTCACCCGAGAAAAGAATAAAATTATATTTCCACACAAACTGGGTCCAAACGCCCTGTAGGAAGTTGACCAAGTCAGTGACCTTAGCGTCTTATTGACAAGGGTCTTAATTTCACTGCTCATGTAAACAAGGGACAAGAGAGGCCTACCGGGCATTGGGATTTATCACATGGAGCACTAAACTGTTCAGGAAGACGAATTTATTCAAATCACTCTGTAATGCCTTTGTACGAACAAACCTGGAATATGCTAGCGTTGTATGGAATCCAAGGTTCCATAAATATATTAAGTTAATCGAAAGAGTGCAACATCACCAAACACATGGTTTGTACCAATTTATGGTGCCATACAAAATTTACTAACCAGTGTCGGAATGACCAGTCTTGAAAATAAAAAATCAGAGAAAAATAATTGATGCTAAGTACCTGCATGAATTATTAAACAATAAAATATATAATAAGAATTTGCTGTCTCTATTGAATTTTCGCATACCTCGCTTGCACTCAAGAGAACGCAGCACGTTTAGGACTGAAAGAGCTCTGACGGCCGCCCACAACCATTCATCACTCTATAGCAGGGGTGGCCACTAACCTTACTTCTGGGAGCCGCAAATTTAGGAGACAAAAAATTGGGAGCATGTTTAGAAAATGGTTTATAAAATGAAGACACGTTTTTCATCTTATAACAAATAAAGGAACATTTATTTTCTACACTACACAGAACATTATTTTTCAGGTACACATCAAGGAACGAGATTTTACTTTTGAGAAGTGATTTTTCTGAGTGTTCATTTTTGCTGTTAGTTTTTTGAAATCTGGCTGATAATTGTTAAGCGCAGTTCGCACAATTTCACTTAAATGTTCATCAGTTCGTTCAAATCGATATGTAGATTTAATGAATTTAATCGTTGAGTACAGTGATTCACACACATAAGTAGCCCCAAAGACTGAGATTAGTCTTTTGGCACACTGTTTTGTTAGTGTGTATTTTTCTTCTGGAACATTCTTCCAAAATTCTATGGTAGAAATGCCACTTCGTTTGAGTCCTTTCAGTCCTTCGTCCTCTTTCAGTTCTTGTAGCTCCAACTCTACAGCTGCTGTACCCTTTATTATTGGTGATGAAACAGGACAGCCATCGCTCACAACATCAACAGAAAAAGGATTTTTCAGGAACGATCTCAAATCATTAAATCTGCCATTGATTTCTTCAGCAAGGCCAGACATTTTACTCATGTAATCTTCAGTTTCCACCTGAACGTCAGGAAGACTTTCAGTAATTTTCTTCAAACATTTGAAGTGAGAAAATGTTTTAGCCTGAAGGTTTTTCCCAAAAAGCTTCAACTTGCTATGAAAGCCAAATACAGTCTGGGCCAATTCAGAAATATATTTACAAGGAAGATAATGGTTTTCAGCGGGAGAGTAGCTACTGCCTATACGTGAACGCGACTGGTTTCACCTCACGACACTGGCTCACTGACACACTCTCCCGCTCAAAGCACTACCAAATGGGAGGCGCCGGATCTATCTTCACCTCCCATGTCTTACCACTGACGTACAGCGCTAATAACGTTAAGCCGCACACCACTGCTACTGACTGACGCCAGCCGCGAGATGTCGTTAGATTCCATTAATTATATCATTTAATTTAACTCTAAGGTTGGTGTCAAGAGCCGCACAAGACTGACTCAAGAGCCGCATGCGGCTCGCGAGCCTCGTTGTGGCCAGCCCTGCTCTATAGGTTATGTAACAACTATAATGAAGCTGTTAGCATAGACAATAACTTGGACTTCAATATCCAGATTCAAAAAACGTTTTTCAGTTACACTGCCACGACACTAAGCATTAAAATCACGTTGAAAGCTGTCAACAAGTTATAGGTACTGAATAATTAAGTTATTAAGAAGTTCATTTTTACTTATTAAGATCAAAGACTTATATCAATGCAATTTAATTCATAATTTAGTTATTAAGAATTGTATTTTTAGTTACTGAGATCTAACATTTGTGTCAATGTAATGTAATAAGTAGCCTACTTTAAAGAGTTTTAGGTTTACTGTAATTGGGGTTTACTACCCTGCTGTAAACCGGCTATTAAATAAATAAATATATAAATAAGATACCAGACCCAAAGTAAAATTTGACAGCACACAGCACGGTCTCCTTAGCTCAGACAGCGCCTGAACCGTGAGAATTTTAGCCGATCGGCCTATTGAGGCCTTGAGTGCTAATTCTTGATTATATTAAGTAGCGGCTGGATTTTTGTTAGGTTTGGTGGTCTGTTGTTGAAATTTCAGATTGGTCAGAATGTGATCTCCAAGCGATGCAAGCCCTTTTATCACTTCGCACGGTCACATGGCTTATCTTATCATCAATCTCTCCCTCTTCTTTTTGTGCAGTCGGCTAGCTAATGGAGTCTCCGATTCACTTCCAATGTGATGATGCTACACTTTAAGAGTTCCCGCACCGGGCGAGTTGGCCGTGCGTGTAGAGGCGCGCGGCTGTGAGCTTGCATCCGGGAGATAGTAGGTTCGAATCCCACTATCGGCAGCCCTGAAAATGGTTTTCCGTGGTTTCCCATTTTCACACCAGGCAAATGCTGGGGCTGTACCTTAATTAAGGCCACGGCCGCTTCCTTCCAACTCCTAGGCCTTTCCTATCCCATCGTCGCCATAAGACCTATCTGTGTCGGTGCGACGTAAAGCCCATAGCAAAAAAAAAAAAGAGTTCCCGCTTCTGAACGGCTTGGCCACACGGCCCAAACAATGATTGGTTAATTTCGCAGGCACGGGGACTGGGTGTATGTGTCGTCTTCATTATTTCATCCTAATCACGACACGCAAGTCGCCTACGGACGTCGAATCGAAAGACCATCATCTGGCGAGCCGAACTTGTCCCCGGACACTGCCGGCACCAAAAGCCATATGCCATTTCATTTTTACGGGATGATATTGTACGCTCTTCAACAAATCTCAAAGTATATACAAGTTTTTGGCCTTATTTCGAAGACAATTATTTGATTAATCTTAATTTTACATATTACTTCTATATATATATAATAAGAGTTTTGTCTGTAGATTGCTCAGAATTCAAAAAGGATGGCATTTATGTATCATTCATGTCCACAGTAACAGGGAAATGCACTATTTAACTTTCCGTAATTGTCTACTGCCTGTCTGTCTGTGTGTGTATGTATTTATGTATGTATGTATGTATGTATGTATGTATGTATGCATGTATGTACACGCATCACGAGAAAACGGCTGAAGAGAATTTAATGTAAATCGGTATCCAAAGTCGGGGAACAAGCCGCTAACAATCTAGGTCATAAATAATAATTGTATTCACGCTTAATGAAATGGTAGTTTAGGGGAAGGCCTAAAAACTAATTCTCAAATATTTATGTTATTAGTGGTACTATCGTAATGAAAATCGGTATGCAAAGTCGGGGAATAAGTCCCTATAATCTAGGCCATACATTTTATTCACGCTGAGGGAAATGGTAGTTTAGGGGAAGGCCTACAATTTAATTCTCAAATATTTCTTATTAGAGGTCGTATCGATAAATACTGCATAACTAAAGTTATATAGTGTTAAATTTCCGATCTTTTATGCCTTATACATTGTTACCGTACTGGCTATGATCAAAAATATATTCATGAATTTGGATTTTTGTTACTAAGTGCATATCAGCGCCGAGTCACGAGAAAGTGGGTAAACAGAATTTAATCAAATTCGGTATGCAAAGTTGGAGAGTAAGTAACTACAGTCTACGATATAATTAATTTACAAATCACAGAGTCGAAAGAAAACTAAATGTGAAGGCCTACAATATAAAAAGCTCATAAAATTGATCAACAATAACATTACATTGACCATTGTTTGTGGTGATGTGCTTTGTCTTCTGTTGCCACTCATCTCCAATAGATAGGATTACTGCTGCGTACCGAGTATTTTTGTATTTGCTTTACGTCGCACAGACACAGATAGGTCTTATGACGACGATGGGATAGGAAAGGGCTAGCAGTGTGAAGGAAGCAGCCTTGCCTTAAGTAATGTACAGTCGCAGCATTTTCCTGGTGTGAAAGTGGGAAACCACGGAATACCATCTTCAGTGCTGCCGACAGTGAGGTTCGAATGCACTGTCTCCCGGATGTAAGCCTACAGCTGCGCACCCCTAACCACAGGGCCAACTCGCCCGGTCGTACAGAGTGTAACAGTCTGCCTGAATATTGACGGGAAGTAGCTGGGGAGTTAGATAACTTTCTTCTTAAGCATGCCATTCGTCTGGTTCGTAAATTTTCTGATACGACTGGCTGTTTCATCATAGCATTCGAACTATTCAATCCCAACTCTGAGGCACTGATTGGAATGAGCAGAATTCATATTTAACGCAATAATGGCAGAGGAGTGTTCACGGCAGTCTGCGGCCTGGTCATCCCAGCTCTGGAACTTTGGACTGTTAGATTGGTACCGTGCACTGTTCGTTAAAAGTGATAAAATGTGCGGTTTTTCATTTGATCGAGTATTTTATATGATAACATTGCTTTTAATCGCTACATACCTACTGACGTTTGTGTAATGACCTATGTTGACTTCAGTTAGGAAAACCACCGTCAGTCTTTCTGAGAATCCCGCAGCATCAGCAAGTAGTGAATGAAATGTAATTAGAGTGAGCGATACATAATTAATAGTGAAGTCTGATGACGGAATTTAATCCAAAAATGATAGTTAATTATCAATAATAATAATAATAATAATAATAATAATAATAATAATAAATGATGGTGAGGAATGTGTGTAACGGCATATGAACCGTTACAGAGTAAAAGTTAACAATTAGCTGTTTAGAACATATACGACATCATTGAACTGGATATATCATTACTGCTATCGCAGAAATGATATAGTACACTTGGATGCCCGATCTGCGATCCATTATTGGCCTGTTCCCGGCAGGTATTGGCTTAGTAACATTTTACTTTCCCGTCTGGATGGCACTTGTGACGTTAATTGCTGTGCGGAGCTCGTATTTCAATTCTGTACAGGTTCCCCCGCGGTTTTTTACGTTCATGCTGTTAATTTTATAGCTCCTGTTTCATGACGTATGAAGCCCTGTCAAATGAAATTCTTGGTTATTTAATTACTTCGTAGAGTGTGAACTTCGCCCTTGAGCATTCAGTTGTGGATATTTGTTCTTGTGTACGAAAAAGACTCGATGCTTTGCATTATCGAGAGATGTTTCTGAATGACTAATACAGTCTATATTATAAGCATGTTTAGATATTTTACCTATGCGTAACTCTAATTCTATTACCGGTACTAAAATCAAAATTCATAGTGCAAATGCCATGATGGGTATTGGCCTACTGAGAGGCCGCTGCTCTGCCCAAAAGCGTACAGATTTCGAGGTGTCGCTAGGTCAGTGCGGCGAACCCTTTTGGCTGTTATTTTTGGATTTCTACACGAGGACCGTTGTCTTACTGTCCGGTGAGTCCTCAGTTGTGCTCACGTAGGCTGAACTAGCCCTCAGGTCCAGGTAAAAATCCCTGACTTGGCGGGGAACAGAACACGTGGCCTCCCGGTAAGAGACAGGCTACTGATTCTATTATGGACGGACTTTCGTAAACTTCGGATCCCTTAAGAACGCTGAACGCAGTTTTTCGTCCTAACTTCGGAAGCTCCAGAACCCATTTGACCACGGTCTATAAGTCTGGAAAACTAAGTGTATCGTCGTATAGGTCCCAGATGTTTCCTAATCAGGGAAGTATGGATTTAATGGAGCTGAGGTGGAAATTTCCATATCTTATGAGGCTGATAATGCAGTGGCGGAAAATGAAATCCCTATACCAAAAAGGAGTTTTGCTAGGCAAACGAAATTCGTGAGGCGTGTTTGCACATCTGAAAGATGATGCCCATTCAGATTTGCGCGCTAGTCGACGAAAGGTGGTGTTGTTAGGCCACTATTATCTGTTCACTTCGTGAGCGTTAGTCATCGTTCGATGTTGACGTGAGGTAGATATGAGTCAAACATGCCTATAAGGAGGCGAAGAAGGCAGTATCAGTGAGTTTGAATGAGGCCGTGTAATAGGGCTACGGGAAGATGGATGTTCTTTCCGTGATATTGCAGAAAGATTTGGCAGGGATGTTTCCACAGTGCATCCGCGGTGGCGACAATGGTCACTGGAAGGCACTGTCTCAAGAAGACCGGGGTCCGGCCGTACACAGGGTTGCATGGCTGTGGTGAATCGTACTGCATCTGCAGCAGCGATTACAGCTTGAGTTGGTACCAGAGTGACACAGCGATCTGTAACAAATGGATTACTTGAGGGGCACCTCCGAATTAAACGTCTTGTAGCGTTCATACCACTAACTCCGAGTCACTACCATCTGCGACTTCAGTGCTGTCAAGCTGAAGCTCACTGGAGGGTGGAGTGAAGATCTGTTGTCTCTCAGATAAGAGCCATTTCTGTCTTGATGCCAAAGATAAATGTAGTTTGGTAAGGAGGAAGTCAGGTAAGCGCTTGGAACCAAGCCGTCTGCGGCGTCGACACAGTGGACCTACTTCAGGAGTCATGATCTGGGGAGCTATTTCCTTTGACAGCAGGAGTACTCTCGGCTTTATCCCAAGAACTTTGACAGCGGATTTGTACGTCAGACTGACGATTGAAGTGTTTGTGCTGCCATTCATTCGTAGTATTCAAAGGGGTGTTTTCCAATGGGTTCTCATGCCGCTGCTATCACCTAATGTCTCTACAGTGTGTCGACGAGTTGCCATGGTCTTTCACCAGACCTTTCACCTGTTGAGCACGTATGGGGCATTATGGGATGACAAGCCCAACGTCATCTAATACCAGTATTAACCGTTGATGCTTTGACTGACCCACAAAATGATACGCGACACCTGTACGACACAATGCATGAACGTTTGCATGCGTGCATTCAAACTCGTGGCGACTACAGTGAAATAAATCTGCAGCAAAATGATAAAAGAATAATACACAAAACAGGGATCTCTCAGAAAACAAACTAGCATAACTATGGCAAGCCAAGAAAGGATAAGTAGGATAAATACCTTGAGATTGAAGAAATCGTATTCATTGACTCGAAACAAAGCGAGCGATACAAGGTAAAGTTAGATTTTCTTTTTTTTTTTTTTTGTAGAACTATTTGTATGAGATGAAAATCATCTCGTAGACCTACGTCTCCATCTTTTCTTTAAAAGCCATTATTGTCCGCCGAACAGAGATAACTCAAATCAAAGATAAGCTAAAAAGAAATGCTTTGGCAATCCTCCGTTACATGAGGTGCCATCTGTCTAATCGAGATGAACTAATGTCAAGTCAGGCAGACATGAAAAGGACAGTGAAATAAGTCTGCAGCAAAATGATAAAAGAATAATACACAAAACAGGGATCTCTCAGAAAACAAACTAGCAGGATGGCTGAGGTGGGAATCGAACTCACCTCTTCTCAGTTGACCTCCCGAGGCTGAGTGGACCCTCGTACCACTTTTCAAATTTCGTGGCACAGCCGTGAATCGAACCCGGACATTATGATTTAACGCTGATACTGTACGATTATGTTCGCCTTGGTGCGTGCGATATGAATGCGTGTCATGCGGCGTGTATGTTATTTACGTTATGTGTTTTGACTGGGTGAGTCAGGTCTCTCTGCGGTGATCCAGGTATCTGATCTGTGCTCTCAGATCAAGCTCATGAGCCGTTGACTGATTCATGTCATGCTGTTACGATTCTTGTCGTAATGTGTCTTGATATTATATGCCCTTTTTCGTTCAACGACTGGGAAATGTGTCCATCACTAGTGGTTCACCACGCCTCCTTTTTTACGGTACAACTTTCAATGTCTCACAAACACTTCACATCTTTCAAATAAAAGCCACTATATCACAAAAAATTTGCAACATACACTGCCTGAAAAAAAATTACGCACTCAGGAGTGGTTGAAAGTGAATGAAACTACACATGCTGAAAGACCGTGTGCCTTTATTGAACTGATTACAATATGGGATGAAAGAGTAAAGGCCGTTGGCAGTTACAGGTGGAATGTTGGCACCAGGTCAGTAAGGTCTCGCACCCGCACCCCCCCCCCCTCCCCCGTCGACTGCAATGTATCACCTTATGCGGTTCGGAATGGTGTCAGACAGCCTTTAGATCCTCTCCTGAGGCATGTTCGTGCTCATGCTGTCCCTCCAGATCCCGCGAGATGATACTGGGACAGTGTCCCCTTCCAATATCATCCCACACGTGTTCAATGATGGAGAGGTCGGGGGATCTTGCTGGCCATGGGAGGACCTCAACATGCTCTAGGCACTCCATAGACACGCGTGCTGTGTGTGGACGTGCATTATCTTGTTGAAACACTGTCTCAGGGTGCTATGCCATTAGGAGAAGGACGTGCGGACACAGAATGTCTGTGACGTTTCGCTATGCCGTCAAAGTCTGCCGAAGGACTATTAGAGGTGTCTTGAACGCATATCTTATGACTATGACTATGACTCCCTACATGATGCCAGGGATTACGCCTGTGTATCTTTCCACAATATGGGTAGGATCTGCTCTCCGCCCTCGACGCCACCAAACCCGAACACGATGGTCATCTGAGGTTATGGAGAAGCGGGACTCATCACTGAACATTATTTTCTTCATCACCCTTTTTAAAACCCTAGTCAGCTGGTGATTTTACATTTTAAATTATCATTTCATTTCATCTCATCTCGTACCATTAGGTGCCGATGACCTAGATGTTAGGCCCCTCTAAACAATACTCATCATCATCCTTTACAGATCAGTGTAGTAGATCCGATTGTCGACTATATTTCGGTTGTGTTTTCACCACTGTGGACTACAGTCGCCTCTCGGTTGAAGTGCATGTTAAAATTGTGTTGGCAGGGCTGAGTGGCTCACATGTTTGAGGCGCTGGCCTTCTGACCCCGTCTTGGCAGGTTCTATCCTGGATCAGTCCGGTGATGTTTGACGGTGCTCAAATACGTCAGCCTCGTATTGGTAGATTTACTGGCACGTAAAAGAACTCCTGTGGGAGTAAATTTCGGCACCTCGGGGTCATCGAAAACCGTAAAAGTAGTTAGTGGGACGTAAAGCAAATAACATTATTATTATTATTATTATTATTATTATTATTATTATTATTATTATTATTATTATTATTATTATTATTATTATTATTATTATTAAAGTTGTGTTGCTTTACGCCGAGAAAAAGTGTGCGACTGTGAAAGAAATAACCCTCTTTCATATTCGGTGGGCCCCTGCACTGAACCAGCGTGTGACTGGGGAAGATATGTCCATGCGCGTACCGCCATGTTGCGGGCACTCCACAGCTCGCCGAGGAGACCGTAGTATGGAATTCATGCATTAACTTACATTTCGCACAAATGAAAACACCTGCCCTGGTAAATATTAATGACAGCCTACACAGCTTACCATGTACACACGCAATAAATATACATAATATCAAGACCGTGGTAAAATTAAAAAAATACTTGTGTATAAAAACTGAACACATTTTGCATTGTACTGAACAATCTACACAAATCCTTTGGATAGCGTATAGGTGGCGCACATAAAATAAAATTAAAAAATAAGAAAACCTTTAGCAGACTGAATAAGAAGACTGAAAAGTACACTACTAACAAAAATAAATATACATACCTCCTGTTTGAAATTCAGTCCCCGAAAACAGAAAAGAACAGTATACAGGCCTAGCGGTACTTAAACGTAATCATGTCGCTCATTTTAATATAAGGGTCATGTTTGTAACTGATATGTTTGAACATTCGGAACAGATACATGCAATTGAAACCTAGGCTCTACACTTTAGTGTTATTGAAAATACGAATACATGTTCAAATGACAGCGGTCTACAACTTAAGTACGATTACATATCGCGAGGGAAAATTTGCCCGTGTCTCAGCAGACTGGAGAACACATTAGTTAAATATTTACAAACTCCTGTACGGATAACAATAACCTTCAGTATCAACAAAAAGGAAACCTGTGAAATAAAATATTTCTATGAACGGTACACAGCTTATCATTCCTCTCTGATAAGTCTTTACAGTAAATTTTACTCAAGTCTCTGAACAGTTTGTTTAAAAAGCACTTAACTGCGAAAATCTTTCTAAAATATCAGATATATTTATCATTTTCTGAATATGAAATACCGGCTCCGCGGTGTAGGGGTAGCGTGCCTACCACTTACCCAGAGGCCCCGGGTTCAGTCCCCGCCCAGGTTAGGGAATTTTACCTGGATCTTAGGGCTAGTTCGAGGTCCACTCAGCCTACGTGATTACAATCGTGGAGCTATCTGCGGGTGAGAGAGCGGCCCCGGTCTAGAAAGCCAAGAATAACGGCCGAGAGGATTCGTCGTGCTGACCACATGACACCTCGTAATCTGCAGGCCTTCAGGCTGAGCAGCTCTCGCTTGGTAGGCCATAGCTTTTCGGTTTGGATTGGTTTATATATGACATAACGTAATGGTATGAGTAGAACTTAAATGATCATTTCTGTATGATTTGGATTTAGGAGAACTTAAGAGATAAGTTACGATAACAATAAATAATTTTTCAGATAATTGATAATAGTTTGAAGAAATACCTTACACTAATATTAAGAGGGTTTTATCAAGCTTTATCAGTTATATCTTACGGATTCTAGGCCCAAGTTTATCAAATTTGTAATACCGGTACACAGTCTGTACGAAAAATATGTATGCTTTTTCAGAACAGCTGTTTAGTTCTAAAAACTTATCCCCGATGAATTGGAAAGAGGCAAAGAGGGAAAAGAAGAAGCCTAAAAATTATAAATGTAATGTCCATACGTTGTCTAAATCAATCATCTTGCAACCTGTTAAGTTTTCGATTATGGTCATTAAAGTCATTTTTTAACAGTTCAATTTCTACTCACATGTGAAAAGAAATACCAGATCCTATCTGATAGCAATCTGAACAAATAAAGGTTGCACACGAATTCAGCCTGGTGAATACGGTATCTTTCCATTCCACACGTAAGGCCTAACTTGCTTCCCTTTAATATTGCCGAAAAATTTAACTAGAGTATCGTACAAGCTCTCACATTCCTTGAAGATATTTGACAATATAGTATTACTCCATCACATATAATACTACAACAGATCGACTAACAGACATGATTCAAATCGAAAACATGCAAGGGACTGTAAACATTATCACGTGCTACCCATGCATTCAAAGCTGAAGCGCCCGCAACATGGCGATGCGCGAAAGTGTTCAATATTCCGCATAGCATCAGCGCGCTCTCTGAGTCTAGATTAGTAATATTAAAGTCTTTGCACTGAACACACTGTCCTTCGTTTTTACCGGAACATTTCCGTAGGCACGCAGCGTGAAGGAAGGAAAGACCTCGGGTACCAGCAGTGTGTTCTCAAAATATCGAAGCGCTGCGGGTATTTCGAAGGCCGCCAGGTGGCCATAATTGTTAAGGCGTCAAGTCTTTATGGTCCGACTCCGTGGTTAGTCGGTTCAAATATTGTTAGTGGAAAAAAATCACCATCAGAATATTGGCTGGCTCGCTAGAAAAGGTGATGGTATACAATTTCTTATCACTAGATTGCTTGCCAAAAGCCTGGATTCAATTCCAAACATCTCCACAGTATTCGTATTGAGTGAGAGCATATGAGGCTGTTAATGGTGATCCGTCCGTAGGATGGGGCGTTAAGCCTTGAACAAACATCTTGGTGTTATTAGACAGGAGTATGGTATGTGCGGACACCTGGTTTCACCCTCTCCTTACCTCATTATTATTATTATTATTATTATTATTATTATTATTATTATTATTATTATTATTATTATCGTCGTCCTTCTAATTCTTCTCCTCTTTTTCTTTCTGCTACTACCACCACCACCACCACCACCACCACCACCACCACCCAGATGCGCAGGTCACCCATGAGCGTCAAACATAAAGACCTGCACCAGGCGAACCGAACATGTCTTCGGACACTCCCGCCACTAAAGGTTTTACGATAAGTAAATAAATAAATACATAAAACGAAGTCCGCTTAAGTTTGCTCGACCACCGTCAAGAGAAATGGGAATATGTCGCTTTACAGTGCAGAGAATATTGGCAATCATCTGAAACAGTTTCCATACAAAACGACTGTTTGACGCAACGTGACAGAGTACTAAGGTTACAGGACGCATTATGGATGGAGGATAGGGAAGCAATCCTTTTGAACACGTGGTTTCCGACAAAAGTAAAGTGTACGTTTTTGAGTAACAGAAATGCTTTACTTGTGGAAGCTGGGCCGATGACCTTCGATGTTAGGCCCCTTAAAACAACAAGCAGCTTGTGGAAGCTCCGATGGTAGCGGAGCCGGAGCGCACGGAAACTTCGCTCCCGCACGTCCTATGTACAAGTGGAGAGATGGCGTTGAATGACGCTAGTAGACGAATGAGCTGACTTGGAGTTTCGAAAAGTAGGAAAGTTCACAATATGAAGTCAGAATTCGGTGGAAGAAATTTGGGCAAATATTGGTTTATAGGAAGAAGAATTAGGGATTGAAATAATTTGCCATGAGAGACGTTTGATGAATTTTTCAACTTCTTTGTAACCATTTAAGAAAGGACTAGGTAAAGAATTGATAGGGAATCTGCTACCTGGGCGACAGCCTTAAATGCAGATCAGTGGTGAATTATTTTATCGGTTGGCTGGCTCGCTGGCTCATTGAAGTTGCAAGAGACAATTCTCATGGTTGGTCCGTATTGAAGCTGACTATAAGTACATTATCACAAAATAATTTATTCTATTGTACCACCTTTTCAATACATGCCACGTGCTACGTGGGTGAAATTTACATAATACTATGTACACTTCTTAGGAACATGTTTCGCCCCTTCTTAAGGGCATCATCAGCCTGTAGGTAACCTTAAGGTCAAAAGTCAGAATCATTAACCAATCATACAAGGAATACACTGAAAATATGTTACACTTGAAAAACAAGTTAACATGCTACAATTATAATATAGAAAAATGTCTATTGCAAACTAAGAGTGTTGAGAATAAATAGTGTCTGAACTCATGGTAAATAAATTTAAAAGAATGTAAATGAAAACTAAAAGAATTTTTTTTAACGAAGACCATGACTTTGCAGGTCTTGAGCTAGTAACAGTCGTGATAAAGATTGTAGTCCTCTTTGGGTATAATAATCCCAAGAATTCTGTATCTGAACTTGACACGAAAACAATGTCCAGGTCCAGTTTTGGCACTCTGTACACCACCTTCTTGTTGTCTAGTTCCAACTTCACCCACATTGATGACAATGTCCTCTAGTACCTAGGCATTCCTTGACCGACGATCCACTTGTCAATCCAAGGAGTGACTGGGCTCGTTTCCTTACATCATTGGGAATTGGAGGATTTTTTGCTCTCCTTTGAAGCTGAGGTTTCAGCAGTGCCCAAGCACGAAAACTAAATGTTTTTTTTTTTTTTTTTTTCGAAGACCATGACTTTGCAGGTCTTAGGCTAGTAACAGTCGTAATAAAGATTGTAATCCTCTTTGGGTATAATAATCCCAAGAATTCTGGTCACTGCTTGAAAGAGAATATCTTTCTTTTAAGACCCAATAATGCAATCAAAAAGCGTGAGCGGATTGTTGAGGTATGCAATGGAATTTCTTAATATTTGTGCCGCACATTCGTCACAAACATGCTCACTCGTAAATCGGATTCCACTATAATTAAGACCACACTGAAGTTTAAGTGAAGTATGTTTCCGAAGAATGAACTGTGTGTGTAAATTATATTGTAATACATTGTAAATTAGCGTTCTGATTAAAATACAAATGTTTCAGTTTCTCGTACGCCATCCTGTACCAAATTAAATTAATTTACAGAACAGTAGAATAATGTTAGAATTGTTGAGCGTTTAAGCTGATGATTGGTTCGATCCTCACAAAGTACACTGTTGGCTATATAATTAGAAGCCACTCGATTGCAAACTATTATGTTACCTACTAATGAGACCAGAATATTAGTGAGATGGGAAGGAGGGGGCCAGTTCATCCAGTATGTGTAATGCATTTTGTTTTTTTACGCCACCCCGACTCAAACAGGTCTTACGGTGACGGATGGGATTGGGCACGGTGAGGAATGGAAAGGAAGCGACCGTGGCCTTAATTAAGGTACAGCTCCAACATCTGCGTGGTGTGAAAGTGAGAAACCACCGAAAACAGTCATCAGAGGCTGCCGATAGTGGGGTTCGAACCCAGTATCTTCGGAATGCAAGTTCACAGCTACGTGATGTAAACCTGTAGGCCAACTCGCTCGGTAGTAATCGCTATTAGATGTATGTAGAAAATTATTCTTCCTGTGATGCACCAAGTCAAATGACTGCCTGACAAGGAAGTCTCTAGCCAGAACCTCAGTCAGGAAGAAAATTATATACCATTGTCATATTTCATTACATGAAGAGCTTTGGTATCATTAGCAAAGGCAGTATTTGTCGGGAGCATCGTTGTTTCATGTATTTGTTTGTGGGTGCATTCATTAATTTGGGCGTATCTTATTTCGCTCTACATTCGCCATATCACGTGTATGAACGTTCACACATTCTGAATATACCGAGGTCTCTGACACTTTCCTTTATTCTGCAGTTAAATATTATTTCTTTGGAGCACCCTGCTCTTCCCAAAATCCATCGTGCGGTTTAAAGGGAGAGCAGAGAAAGCAATTTTGGTTTCTTTCGGAATTATCTTGCATAGACTCTGAAGTGTTGCACTTTACCTTTAATGGCAGTTTTAATGATGATCTAAACCAATTTAAACATTATTAATAAATATATCTCTCCTGGTGAGGTTTGTTTAATTGTTCAAAACTTGAACGTTCATATGGTTCTAGTTTGTAGCAGAGATTTTATCAGAAGAAAATACTAAACGGTGTGTTGCTATAGGTACTAAACTGGACCATGAGGATTATGGTATTTTGCATCTTCTTCGGTAAGGTTGCTAAAATAGCCGTTTAGTTTAAATATTTCACTGTGTAGGTCTTAGCTACTGTGTGCAGACATTTTGATTCCTTACGTTTTGGGTTGTCGACGTTTAATTTTCCTCTACCAGATGGCAGAAAACCTGGAACTCTATTGGGTGACCTATTGCCAATTTGAATTCATTTTATCTGGTAAACATCGTATGATATTGAGCGGTGAATGGTCTTTCTTTTCTTCCCTTCAAAAATTCCACTTTCCCTCACGGGGTTGAACCTGCAAATTGTAATCCGAAACTCGACACTCGCTATCCAGTACACGAAAAATCAATAGAGTGTGTTTCTAAGCTACATTATCTGTAACGTATTCCTTCACCTGATCTAGATAGTCCTCTTAGCATTCGGTATGCATTGCTGCACTTGGATTATTTTAATAAAATATTTCACAATGCAGATTTGCCCGAGATTCTTCCCGTAAGAGAGATAGTAGATCACTTGAAGAACTAGGCATTGATTTGACCACCGAAAAGCCTTTCCCTTGAGAACATAAATTCTGATCTTTTTTTAAATTTTTTATTATTCGACATTCGCTGGAAGAATACTGCCCTGGGTATGTAACGTAGTTCGATGGTGGGCTTGGTTTAGTAGCGGTGGCTAATATTTTTCAATATTCTTTCGTTTTTATAGCACTATCGCTCTAAAATGAAATGTTCTTATTGGGTATATGGATTACGACTGGAGAAATAAAAAGTGATTTACGAGCATGCGCACTTTGGAAGTTATAATTAATGGTGTAGTGTAATCCCCTGGGATATCGGTTTGTAAATCACACTAAAGTAGAAACCCACTTTGTCTTAAAGATAAGTAAAGGCAGTGCGATTCCCACTTAAACGATAAAGAGCTTTATGGGTAGTTACAGTTGTAGCCAATTCATAAGATCGCAGTGTACGTATTACGACCGAATGGTCAGGCCACGTTTAACTGACTGGAGATTTATAGTTCTTCTTCATTGTGGAGTGTTATGGCTTCCTCGTCCCATTTATTGAGACTGCTTTGACCTAGTCGAGGGACTTTTATTGTTGGATGGTCATATATTAGAATTTTATTTGCGATTGTTGTTTGCTGTAGAACGTATTCCATTCTTAGCAGAAAACAGAACATCGTAGTCTCTTGAGATTTCGATTTTTAGCAATACTGGTTTCTGCTTGTGTTCTCACATCGATCTCATAACTCCTAATATTTTTCCTATTGATTACATCACACAAGTATTTTTAATGTGAGGAAATTCACCTTTTCAATGCATACAGAACTGTTGCACATAAATTATACTACAACATTATTATTATTATTATTATTATTATTATTATTATTATTATTATTATTATTATTATTATTATTATTATTATTGTTATTATTATTATTATGAAGGTACCGGTTTTCAACTCCTCTCCATAGAGTAAGCTTCTTGGCACGCTGCGGCAAGGTTTTACGTTCCGCTTGAACTGAGGAACCTCGGTCCTACATACCATCCTAGGACCCACATATACACTGAAAACCACCTTTCGACGTGCATAGTACACAATCTCAAGATAAGAAAGACTATGCCACTAACAGCGCTCAGATTATTCCTCAGTGCCGCATTTCACTATGAATAAGTTTATCAAGATTTTAACGTGTTCATCAAGTTTATCATACCAAAGCTCAACTTTACACAAAGTGCCTCATGACAGCATAAGACTATCACGCCCCCAACGCGTAACAATCATATATTTTATATAAACTATTTTAAATGTGTGTCGTTATACAAAACTTTTACCTAGTGTGTGTATATTATTGCTTTATGTGAATTATATCTCTTGCTTGGTTTTACGAAAGGCTGATGATGACATTAAAAACATGTCGAAATCGGTACCTTCATAATAATAAAAATGTTATAGTATAACTTATGTGCAACAGTTTTTTATGTGTTGAAAAGGTGGATTTCCTCACATTAAAAATACTTGTATGATTCTCAGTTCAATACGGAACAACCATGAAGTTTTTAACTTATTGATTACCTTGCAACACTTCTCAGTATTACTCGAACTTCATTCAGTTGGGCGTATAATTACAATACATGCTTACTCAAGTGCTAATAATGAAGGCCAATATCTGTATCGACTCGTTATCCTACGAATGTTCGGCTCCATTGTTAAATGGCTGGCCTTTGGTCACAGGGGTCCCGGGTTTGATTCCCAGCAGGGTCGGGAATTTTAACCATAATTGGTTATTTCCGCCGGCATGGGGGCTGGGTGTATGTGTCGTCTTCATCGTCATTTCATCCTCATCACGACGCGCGGGTCGCCTACGGGCATCAAATCAAAAGACCCGCATCTGGCGAGCCGAACTCGTCCTCGGACACTCCCGGCACTACAAGCCATACGCCATTTCATTGTTTCATCCTACGAATATTTAAAGGGACCCAAATTATTTCAGATGTGCTCTCGAGTCTTCATAAAATTCTCTATAATGAAATCTTAATAAAATAACCATATGGTCACAACTATGTGTGCAGACATTAAATTGACGCCATTTAGGCTTCCTGTGCGTCAGTTTTGATGTTCCGTTTTATTCTACCAAATGGCAGACTAAACCGGATTCCTGTTGGGCGATCTGTGGCTGAGTTTGTATTAATTCATTTTAATTTTGAATTTTGTCGGCAAACACCAAATTTGTCACCAGAGATCTTTCACATGCCGACATCGTACGACATGGGATGTCAAAAGTACTTTCTTCCGCTCTTCAAAAATCCGACTACAAATGCCGGGTTTGGACCCGCGATCTTGGGATCCAGAGGGTTACACTCTACCACTGATCTCCAGAGGGAGCTGATATAGTAATAATTGTTTCAACAAAAATAATCTTTTTTATAAATAAGATTAAAATTTAGTTTGTGTAGTTGAAATTTTTTGCCATATAGCCTACTTCATACTGGGATTAGGTATACAGAATTCCAAAGTAATGTAATTATATAGGATCAATATTTCTGATGGAAGTGTAAGCTGCGATCAAAGCAACGAATGATGGTAAAGCCCATGGCCTTGTCAGTGTGAACGTGAAGATAATCGGAAATTTGACTATAGTATTCAGCAACATCTAAAACTGTGCCAACATTCTTCAGGAATGGCTTAAATTTGAATTTATCATACTGCCGAAAAATCCGGAGCAAAGTCATGTGGCGAATACAGGACGATCAGCCGCACGAGCCACACATTGAACATTTTTGTGAAGGTCATTCACCGAAGAATATACAAGATCTGTGAAGAACAAAGTTTGGTTTCAGAAATGCAGTGGGCGCACGTGAAGCTTTATTTAGCATCCAGGTACTATTTCAAAGGTGTAGAGATGTGAATTTCGACATCTATGCCTGCTTCATTGATAAGCTGAAGGCTTTCGACACAGTAAAACCTCATAAGAAGTTGAAATGTTAAATAATTGACTTAGATGATACAGACCTAAGAATAAATGTAAACTTGTATTGGAACCAGTCTTCTTCTGCGAAGTTGGGCAGAGAGAACACGGAAGAAGTAGACATTTTACGAGGTGTAAGACAGGCCTGCATATTGTCCCCTTTGATTTTTACATTTTTCTGAAAACACCTTCAAGGAAGCTTTCGACGATGTGGAGATGGGAGTGCTCTTAAATGGGACTCGGATAAATAACATTCGATATGCCGATGATGCAGTATTTTTTTGCGGATAGACACGTTAGTCTTCAATATCTTATCGATTAGAGTTAACAAAAATGCCATGAATATGGCCTAGATGTAAATCCTCAGAAAACAAAAACCATGATAATAAGTAAAAACAGAGTTCCTGCTTGCCATATTAAGATAGAAATCTCATTGCATAAGTACACAAGTACAGAAGTACATATATCTTGGCACCACCATAAATGACAAGTGCGATCCTTCTGATGAGGCGAGGTCTCGAATTGAGAAAGCCACGGCAATTTTCATTAAGATAAGTAACTTGTTTAAAAATCATGGGTTAGAAATGACACGAAGGTCAGGCATCTGTGCTGCTGTGTGTTCTCTACCCTCTTCTGTGGTGCTGAAACATGGACTCTGACAGTCATTAAGTAGACGATTGGAGATTTTTGAGATGTGGTTGTACAGAAGGATATTGAGGGTACAGTGGTCAAACCATGTCACAAACTTCCAGAAAATGAAGAAAGACAAAAGACAGAACCACCAACAGGCAAATGCCGGTCTTAATATACTGTATAATACGAATTTGTCGTCTGAAAGGTTCACTGTTTTCAGTACAAGATGGAACTACCATCCTTTAATATTAGCCAACTCGAGTCCCGTTGGTCGAAAACATTTTCACAATCAGAATGTTAGCCGGCAGGGTAGGAGAGATGGTGGTACACAATTTCTAATCACTAGGTTGCGTGCTAAAATCCAGGATTTAATTCCAAACCTCTCCGCATTGTTCATATGGAATGAGCTCCTATGACACTGTTGATGGTGATTCGTCCGTCGGATGGGGATGCTAAGCCTGGTGCTATTCGACAGAAGTAGGCTATGGGCCGGCAGCCAGTTTCCTAGAAGCATACAGTATATGTCACATCATTCATTTCACCTTATTAGCTCATTTGATTAGGTTGACGTCAGGAAGTGCATCCGGCCGTAAAAGCTCACTACGAAGACTCATCTTACTTTATACCCGGTCCCGTGGAGAAACGGGGCAAGAGTTGGACATACAGTAGAAACCGCATGGAACGCAGTGTGAAATCATAACTGGCAATGTCTTCATTTGAGAAATATTTCAACTTCTAAACTTCGAATTAAGGTGGCTACAAAAGACTTTTAAAAATTACTCTTCATGATGTTCCACTTAATACTTTATGCAAAATGCCTAAATTCCTAATTTACCGTCAGCATACGTACATAGGCCACTAGTTACATTTGCAACACTATTGAGGTGGAAAGTACAAGTGGGTTTTTAATACAGCGTGTGTTTATTAAATGGGGAAACAAGATATTCATTGTGTTGATAAAAGAAGCTTGTTTTGTGGGTGTGTCTGTTGGGAAGTATGTACATCACTGGTGTCTGCGGATATTGCTCTTCTAATCCGCTGCAGTCCTTGCTGAACTTTAAATGGAGCAGTTGGAACGAAATGAAGCTGGTTTGCTCCACTAATGACTGCTCTCTCCGGCGATGTCTGCAGTCTTGGAAGACTTCGCAGCAGTTATCTTTTCCCATACAGACCAATGCACACAACTTATTCTGCGTTTATCTGTCGTTCAGACGCGTTCAATTTAGCGCGAGTGTTAGCAGGGTGATATAACTTCCATTAATTTTATGAATACCCATTGAGAGAACATTCATTCGTTTACTTGTGAAAAATATATTCCTTGAGCTGACACACGTGTCACCCTTCAGTGTTGACAGGCTTCTTTTGAATGAGCCCCCTCCGCCTCGTTTTACTTGTGATAATAATTAGAATTGCTGCTTATGGAATCTCCGTGAGATAAACCTTTCAGTATATTTTTTTGTGTTACAAAACATCCATTAAAAAGTGCATCTTTAGCCTGAGGTTTAAAAATAATAAGTGTTGCGATCCTCTTTCAAGCCCATGACCATACCTTCCAATAATGCCAGTGCCTCTCAGTTAATAGAAAGTTCAGTCTCTCGTGTTGTCCGGAAATTGCTATTTTCTTTTATGAAAACGGCTTCAGGCCAGCATGCTTGTAGTTTTTGAGTGACATGATCATTGCCACAGCACCTTTAGTTCTACGTGGAATCCGAATCACAAGACTTCAGTTGTCGTTTCAAAACCTACATGTATTAGCCGGAATGTGTCAGCCGCGGTCATCTTGGTGAGAATTCGGTGATAACGCTACTCGACTAACACTCCCTAAAAATCAGACTAATTTTATGCATTAAAGAAAAATTATATATTGAATACTTCATTCTTTCCGTGATTTTAATTTTCGACAACTTCAAAATAACGCTCGCGAAGAGATTGTATATCTTAAGTCACCTAACAAAGTCTGTGATTTTTAAAGCGTTCGTTCCTAAATATTTTCCGTTCAAAGAATTTGCATGTACATTCCTTTCGATTATGGTATTTCACTGCATAGACATAACCCTCTTTTCGCCTTTTCTCGCAACGTATTTTAAAACTATTGTTTCCTTACGCTTTAGGAGGATACATCATGAACAGAATGCCGACTCATGCGGTTTATATCTGGCAAGCAGTTTCATATCGATCCGTCATGTTGGGAAGCGTGCCTTAGGCCTAACAATTAAATATTTATCATCAGTACATAGTCCAGCTCCATGGCTAAATGGTTAGCGTGCTGACCTTTGGTCACAGGGGTCCCGGGTTTGAATCCCGACAGGGTCGGGAATTTTAACCATCATTGGTTAATTTCCCTGGCACGGGGGCTGAGTGTATGTGTTGTCTTCATCATCATTTCATCCTCATCACGACGCGCAGGTCGCCTACGGGAGTCAAATCAAAAGACCTGCATCTGGCGAGCCGAACCCGTTCTGGGATCTCCCGGCACTAAAAGCCACACGCCATTACATTTTTTCATCAGTGCTAAGGCTAATGCTATCATCCAGAGTGATCCGTATGTTCCAAAGTGATACCGTCGAAGAATGTTGGTAACTCCTGAGTCATTAAAATGAGCTGACCCCACTATGTACCTGTAGATTGACCCCAGAATTAGGCTCCTATTTTATCAGCATCAACAGCCTCTTCTTGTCTTATCATCTAGGAAACGTCGAAATTGACGAGCATACATCAAATTAAAGTGCCTGCACACGGTAGCTGAGGCCATACGATTATTATTATTATTATTATTATTATTATTATTATTATTATTATTATTATTATTATTATTATTATTATTATTATTATTTACATCGTTATGCCCTACTCAGGAGCACGGTTGAACTTGCTTAGCTGTTGGCCTTCGTTCTTCTGTCCAAGTTATAGTAGCTCTGGTGTTGGGTTTGTCTTCAAAGTGGTGATTGTTGCTGCACGAACACGTGCCTTCTCGTTGACACAGGATGTCTCACTGTTGCCCTGGCCCGCCCGATCACCGGACTTGTCTCCAATCGAAAATGTATGGGATGTGGTGAAACGATGGGTGCGGCGCTGTGACCCAACGCCAACCACCAAAGATGAACTGTGGAACCAGTTGAATGCAGCATGGATGGCTATACCGCAGGACGCCATTGCCATTCGCGCCTTATACGCGTCGATGCCATCACGCATGGACCAAAGTTTTCCGTGCCCATGGAGGAGCCAGTGCCTACTAGGTAACAGGGCACATGCTGAATCTAGGTGATTGAAATGTTAATCGTTTCTGCAGAACATACTAATGAGCACGTCCTGTGAATATGAACTTCCTATCTCTAGTCTTTCAAGGTGTTCTGCTTTTTATGAACATGTGGGTATATCAACTTGAAAGAGAATCACTTCACAAACAAATCCCAAGACTGTATACACGTGACGATTGTGTGATGTTTTTGTTACACGGTACAGGATACGTTTTCAATTCCAACAATAAAGCGAAAGTTCTAAATTTATATCCCACTGGCGATCACAGCAAATCGCCAGCTTATGAGAACTGTCACATTTAGCGGTCACAAGTTGATACCATCACGGAGAGGGCTTCCAAGCCATTGCTCACACAGCGGTGAGTCTCGGACAGGAATAATTGGAGTAGCGCCAACTCTTCGCGAGCCAAACTCTCTCTATCTCCGCCTGGATGAAAATAATGAGAAAAGGACGGAAGTGATGGACCATGTTGCAGCTTCTGCACTAGAAGGTAATTTGTCCCGTAAATGGAATAACTCTTTTCTAATATATTATACTACCGTACTGCTCGAAATCAAATTTATAATCTGCGGAACAATATCATCAACCTTACGATGCGTTCCAGGACAGTTAATCATAACTATTATTATTATTATTATTATTATTATTATTATTATTATTACTGAAAAATAATGATGTTACTGGTTTGACATCCCACTAACGGTTTTCGGAGACGCAGAGAAGCTTCGCATGAGTTCGTTTACGTGGCAGTAAATCTATTGACTGAGAATGACGTCTTTCAGGACCTTCAAATATCCCCGATCGAACCTGCCAAGCTGCGATCAGAAGGTCAGCGCCTCAACCGCCTGAGGCACTCGGCCCGGCATTATTATTTCTACCACTCTCGACGACGAAATGGCACAAGCTTTTTATAAAACCAAACCCTACGGCACTTAACGCCCTTGAAAGGGCTTTGGCCTGCCCAGCGACCGCTGCTCAGCCCGAAGGCCTGCAGATTACGAGGAGCCGTGTGGTCAGCACGACGCATCCTCTCGGCCGTTATTCTGGGCTTTCGAGACCGGGGCCACCATCTCACCGTCAGATGGCTCCTCAATTCTAATCACGTAGGCTGACTGGACCTCGAACCAGCCCTCAGGTCGAGAGAAAAATCCCTGACCTCGCCGGGAATCGAACCCGAGGCCTCCGGACGAGAGGTAGGCACGCTACCCCTACACCACGGGATAAGCTTTAACAGGTCTAAATATAAACTACCTATCAGTTGAAATTTAACCCACAAGCTCCGTGTCATCTAGGGCGTGCATGGAGTGCGTGATTAGTGGTTTAGCTGCTGGCTTTCCACCCAGAAGTCTGAGGTTCGAGTTCCAGTCAACCCTGGGTTGATATTTTCATTTCAAAAGTCACGTGGCTTCAGGAAGGGCATCCGGCCGAAACCAAAATGAGGCAGGGTAGTTCCAGCAGCCCCAGAAATACTTGTGATAAGATGAAAGTAAAAGTAAAAGTCTACAGAATGAGGATATTAGGGCTTTCTAGTCATTTAGCTGAAGGTAATTCAGGTAGTTCATGTATATTGTGTATTAAAAATATACATTATAGCTCACCTCTCATACTCAGGATATTCTGAAAAACTGGGGTTAACAAAGTTTAGTATTTTTTCATAGGGTTATGTAATGGAACTAAAGAATACTTCCTAGATTTCTGCTTTCCTTAAAGTTACTATTATTTCTATTATTATTATTATTATTATTATTATTATTATTATTATTATTATTATTATTACTGCAAAAAATTCATTTCGTAGCCTGTTGGGGTGGGGCGGGTCTTCTAGAAGGTAGCGCCGTCCCTCAGGCCAAGGAGATTTGTACCGGAAATGTAAATTTCTGAGAAGGTGCACGGTACAGGAGAATGGAAAAATACGGACAACGATTCTCAGGACAGCCGATGGTGGGGACCAGCCAGAGCTGCAAGGCTACTCCACTCTGTGACCTCCCCTTGCTTTGCACACTATAGGCAGACTGTACTTCTCCAACAAATGTGCTAAAGCTTCTTCGGAAATGTTCGTCCATTCCTTTTGCAAATGGCTCACAGTCCATTTACATTTAGTCAAGGGTCTCTACCTGACCGGTCCATCCAAATGATCCCAAAGCAGCTCTATAGGGTTGCAATCGGTACTTCGAGGAGGCTATACCATATTTTTCAATTCTTTCTTCACTTCTAACTGTTCAAAGTACTTCCTGCATAGTGCAAATTAATGTTCTGGATCATTATCCTGCTGCTTTATGAAGGCCTTGCCAATTATGTAAACGCATTCCAGTTGACGGCGATCAATTTCTACCTCCTTACGGATGAACGCATTGATGTGCAGGTTTTTTCTTTAACAGCACACGTCTGTAATCTATATGTCTGATATAATCGAAGATGATGGTAGTGTTTGAGATTATGTCCTCAGGATGACCCTAAGGCACCAGACCCCACCATTCCGTTTGTTTTTATACGTCGAAAACAAACTTGCGGCGTTTTGTGCCAAATAGCTCGAATTTCGATTCAACCGTACGCAACACATTTCTTCATGATTAACAGCCCAGCTTTCGTGTTGTTTGGCGCAGTATAGTCTGCTTCTCTGACTGACAGCTCTCAATAGGAGTTTCTCTAGTGCAATACATCCTTCAAAATTTTGCGCCCTGAGCTTGTCTCTTCACTGCAGAAACACAGGTTCATCGATCAACCGATTCATTTCTGCTGTCAGCATGGGGGCTTTTTTGAAGCGAACGCGTTTACTAGTCACTACCAAGTATTGATCTTCAGTTTTAGACGTCACCTAAGCTCTTCCCTTGCGATAACCATCCTTTTTCGCTGAGTAAACACATTCCTCTTGACAACACACTGTCCACTTCCCAAGAAAACATGTTCTTGCTTTGCTGTCCGAGGCATGTTACGACCTGCCGAGTGTAATCTAACTTTTGCAGCACGTACGCCGTTAAAAGTTTCCTTCTGTTGCTCATTTTAATATCTACACTTCATCTAAACAACGTCTACCTTAAGTTTGTTTGTGAAGCTTCAAACTGCTTTTATCTGCCAATACCTATTTGGTCACCTTATGTGAGCGACAGCTGGTGAATTATAGATACGTCCTAAGTTGCAAAACAACTAACATAAGTGCACCTATTAGGGCCGTCAAAGATTCATCTTAAAATTTCACATTTCTGATTTAAAAAAAGATAGAATAAAGCAATGTATTAGTGCTTCAATGAATTTCTGCTTTAAATTACCATATATTGGTTCGCTCTGATTACATACTACCTACTGTATTATCTAAGAAACCCAAGAATGTTCAAAAATCTTTACAACGGGTACAGCAAATTCACGTATGTTAATGAAGTGCGAAATTTCTTCGTTAGCGTACAGAATACAAATTTGTATTCTTCCGGTTTTCAAGTGTTAAGTGTCTGACCGCACTTCACTAAAAAAAAAAAAAAAAAAAGCCCAAAATATAGTTAACTTTTCGTTCAACGCCGCACATACATGTTTTCGGAGGCGATGGAATGAGAAAGGGCAAGGACTGAGAAGGTCAATCGATCACCAGTCACCCGCAAGTAGGCTGTAAAGCAAGTGGCAGATTCCCAGTCAGTTGTTTACCTTGCTTCAATGATTTCAAAAAGTTGGAAATTTATCGATTTATGGATAAATTATTCCTATCAATTAACTTTCCGTTTTCCTATACACCAGTTTTTACTAGTTACTGTAGGACCCACCTGTTGTCTAATAATAATAATTAATAATAAGAATATATGTACAATCACATCTTAAAACATTGCTCATTTTGTTCATTTTGCTCTTTTAACACATTACTTATGCCTCTAGCTACCTGGACAAATAATTCTTGGACAAAAGGTATTTATTTATCTTGAAAGGATAATAATGAGTTTGTAGTCTCATCAAAACTATGGGAAGAAGAAACATTCCGCCCCTCTGGGAATGAAGGCAACGAACGTGTTGGAGTATCAGAAGCAATATCGCAATCATTGTCACGGGACCTTCAGTTTTACGTGGAATCCGATCCACAGAGTCGTGCGTTTGCATATCACGAATCCCTCATGCATTGCCTGGGATTCGAACTGCGATCGCCTTCGTGAAAAATCAGTGACTATGCCACTCTGTTATCACGGCCAGCGTAAACAATCAGAAAACCAATAATAATAATAATAATAATAATAATAATAATAATAATAATAATAATAATAATAATAATAATCTGGCCTAAGTTACCGTGACCGATCTCGATAGCTGCAGTCGTTTAAATGCGACCAATATCCAGTATTAGGGAGATAGTTGGTTCGAACCCCACTGTCGGTAGCCATGAAGATGGTTTTCCGCGGTTTCCCATTTTCACACCAGGAAAATGCTGGGGCTGTACCTTAATTAAGGCCACAGCCATTTCCTACCCATTCCTAGCCCCTTCCTGTTCCATCGTCGCTGTAAGACCTATTTGTGTCGGTGCGACGTAAAGCAACTTCAAAACAAAAAATAAGTTACCGTGTGCAAGGGTTGTAATTTGGCGCTTTCTGGCTGTATGCACGTCAATTTCAACGTTCCGTTTTACTCTAGACCTACTAGATGGCAGAGTAAAGAGAATCTCTCTTGGGCGTCTATGGTTGAGTTTTAATTACTTTTGTCGGGTGAACACCAAATGTGTTACCAGAGATCTCTTACATGCCGTACGATGTCGGCTAGGGGCTAGTGTCGAAATGACTTTTTTTCTGCCCTTCAAAACTCAAATATCTCTGCCGGGTTTGAACCCGCTATCTTGGGATCCGGAGGCTGACACTCTACCACTGATCCACAGACGGAGCTAAAATGGTAATGAAAAAGTAGGGAACAGGAATACCGAAGGATCTAAAAGGACGTTTGCCAATGATGGTCGGGTAGGAAAGATGACAGAAGGTGCTTGATTCCACGTATGCCATTCTTGGTCTTAGTCACAAACTTGGCCTACTTCGCACCGTCGTAACATTTATTATAATGTTTAAGGAGGAAGAGATCAGAGTGTTATTGTGAGTCGTGAGTTTGAGCGTTCCGTTCGGAGTCGCTCCGTTTAAAAACACGAGATATGCCATCACAACCAGTGACTCAAATCCGACTATGGATGAGGATGCATATTTAATATCCGATGCTATACTTCAGTGAACAGAAAGAGCTCTGAACAGATGTGTTTGTATTGTGCATGGAGATTGCATTGTTGGACGATAAATAGACGATTCGTAAGGGGTTACCAACATTCTTGGACGGTATCACTTTGGAACATACGGATCACTCTGGATGGTAGCATTAGCGTTTTGATGCTGAGTATTTTGAGCTAAATGGACAATTTTATGGATAATTATAGCTCAGAAGTTACTACACCTGATTGAGGAACGGCGCAAGTACGAAAATGTAAGAAATGAGGACAGAAAAGCGTGTATGTTGGGTAATCAGCCCGAAGGCTGGTTAGATCCTCAAAAGGCCCACAATTAGCTGTCATAGATGGCCAAGGTTTTACTGAAGAGTTATACTAGGGAAATGAGGAGTGAGGTAGTTTCCTGTTGCTTTCCTCACTGAGCCAGAAGTTGCTATTGCATATCAGTCTGCCAAGCCCACTGAAATGCGTGCACCCCCAGGCGATAAAAGAATGTAAATAAAGTGCAGGAAAACAGCTAATGAAGTAAGGCTGAACGGTGTAAGGACGTTGAAGGTTATATGGTTGTAGGTAACGTAAATGCTGCATGTAGAAAAATCAAGGACACTTTCAGCGAAAGGAAAAGTAGGTTATGAATATTAAGATGGAAAACCACTTCTAGGAAAATAAGATATCGCAGAAAATTGGCAGGAACATATTAAACAACCATATCAAAGTAAAGAAGTAGATAATAATAATAATAATAATAATAATAATAATAATAATAATAATACTCCCGTGGGGTTTTCAGCCTGTTCCCCTATCGGGCGCGTGCCAGGTGGCGGATCGGGAGGCTCGCCGGACTTGTCCGGATGGTTTGAGGGAAATAAAATACCTCTCGCGGACAAAAAACAGGCACAGCTCGCCAACATCTTCAGCAACCTCTGAAATTCACTACTTCAGTTGAAACCATGACACCGACATAGATCGATGTCTCCAATACTTTTAACTTGAGAGCATGATGGAATCAACCTACAACAATAACTACCCCAGGCCCTAGTAGACATACTAGTTTTTCTCGGTCATCAGATTCTGGGGGACCGAGAACATCATGCGGGAATGTATCGGAGCTTCCCAAATCTCTTCGCCCAAAATGCAAAATTTTCATTGGTAGTCTAAACATCAACACACTTCGGAAAACTGGGATGTTAAAACAATTAACAGACATGTTAGATAACTTACACATCCAAATTTTAGCACTCCAGAAAACCAGATACACGGATGAAAATCATTTTGACTCAGGAAATTATAGAATTTAAAAAGGAAAGCCAGCAATTTCCCTTCATAAGAGACCATTATAATGTGGCACAGGATTCACTGTAAGAACATTGAAAACTCAGTACTTAACGTTTCTTCGCTTTCTGGAAGAATTTCAACACTATCCATTAAATCAGGAAACAAGGCTTATACATTACTTAATGCGCATGCACCCACCAATAACTATAATCAAAAAGATCCACAAATGGTGGAAGACTTCTGGGAAATCCTAGAAGACTCTACAGCCACAATTCCAAATCATCACATAAAACTTCTGTTAGGAGATTTCAATGCCCAAATTGGTAGAGAAAAGAAATTCAGGACCATTGTAGGACTATACCAAGCGCACAATATAACTAATACTAGCGAATGTACCCGTGCTTCGCTACGGTATTCTACATTGTATTCGAATATCGAAGTAAATAGTGTACATGCAGTAAATAAGATAGTTTTAAAATTGCATGTCTCTTAGCGTTATCCGAGAAAGAGCATGGGGAGGTCCCCGTACGTTTCCAATGTAAAGTGTTTGTTACGGATTTGTGATATAACGGCAGGCTCACTTGCCTACTGGCATTCACAATCAGGTTGGGAAGTTTACATTATAATTGCAGGCCCCATTGCCTACTATGCGGACAGAATCGATTTGGGGAGTTTTCGTTAAAATGGCAGCCCCCCTTTCCTACCTCCAGACAGATTACAGTTTTTATTATAATGGCAGGCAATTACCCTACTATCACTCGAAATTGAGTTGTGCAGTTATCATTATAATGACAGGCCCCTTTTCCTACTGCCAGCCAGCGTACTGCCAGTCACACCAAGTTGGTGAGTTTCCATCAAAATAGCAGGCCACTATGCCTAATGCCAGTCACATTTTAGATGAGTACATTTCTTTATAATGGCGGGCACCCTTGCCTACTGCCAAACACAATCGGGTAGGGGAGTTTTAAACAAAACTGCATGCTCATTTACCTTCTGCAAGTCAAATCGAGAAGGGAACTATTCATTACAATTGTAGGCCTTCCTTACTAATGACAGTTACACAGGAGTTGGAGAAGGAACCCTTTCCTACTGCCAGTCAAAGTCGGTGTGGGGAGTACTGATTACAATAGCAGACCGACCCTTTCTCGATCGCTAAATCGACATCAGTGAATATATATAGATCGACATACGAAAGTATATGCGTGTTTACAATATTGAAGACCTTCATTTACAGATTAACTGCTACTAAACGTACGTCATATCGACAAAGGATTATACCATAAGACACGCCGGATTTAGTGGCCTAAATGGCTGGTCCAATGATATGTCATCTATTCTTGGGTCAGATTTAGAAACGTGGAACAGGGTAAAGGTTTTGTAAGATCATCTCACATTACATTACTTTTCGGATAATAATGTGACAGCTACATACGTAGCATTTGGCTCACATATGGCTACTGAGTGGGCCAATTTTCGTGAAGAGTTTGATGATTCTGTATTTCATATAAGTAATTGAAAGTATGAATAATGCATGTGAAAATTCCAAATTGACTTAACATCGATTAATAGAGAAAAATCAAACGTAAAAGGGATACAGATACGGCATAAAGTCATAAGACCAAGGTTGTAGATCATTCCAAATTGAACGGAGATTGTGCAATCCGTTACGTGATAGGAATTTCCGAAGGTCTGCACCATCATTAAAATTGCCTGCATATTTCGATATTCTTCGGGGATAAAAAATGAAAAATTTAATGATATAGGATTTTTCATTCGTTACAGGCTAAAACGTATAATTTTGTCAAATTTCAATTATCTTCTTATTCTTCTGGCAGATTATGCCACAATGTGGATTTTGGGCGAGGCGGGTAAAAATTAGGACTTTCAGGAAATCAAAAATTATGGAGATTGTTATTATTACCCCTTAAACGGAAAGCTGTACGAAAATTTCGCCAAAATAGTCAGTGTAGAGGTACACAGTCGTTACGATTTGATTTATATAGATAAGGAATCTGCTCCATGTAAAACACCTTTTGGGCTATGTCCGCTGGACTTAACCTGCAAAAGTGACCATTCATGATATCTCCCTTATTAATCCTCCTGACGAAAAAATGCACATGAAAAAAAAAGGTTTAGAGGTGGAATTCCATCAGGTTTGGTCGATTTCCAGTCAGGTTGGTCTTGTTCTGTATATATTGTGGAAGAGTAAAATCACCATTTCGGTTCCTTATAAACCGCCAGTCCATTCCGGAACATGAAATGTTATTTACGTTTAAAACCTACCTTTGGACAGGTGGATGCTAAATATAAATTTTGTTTCGAATGTCTTCAGTAGTTTTCAAGTTGTAAGGAATACGCTTTACACGCACCCGCTCGTGAGTTAATTCCGATGGGACTTGTACAGAAAAACGGTCCTTTAATGATATCTCCCTTATTGATCCTCGTATCGAAATGATGCACATGAGAAAAAAAGGTTTAGACATTAATTTCTACCAAGGTAGGTAGACTTCCATAAACTTTTGTTGTGTATATTTTTTGGAAGTGCAAAATCACTGTTTCGGTTTCGTATAAACCCCCAGTTAGTTCAGGGATTTAGAAACAATATTTGCCCTGAAACCTATCAAGGACAGGTGTATTCTAAATACGAATCTTGGTGGAAATGCATCCAGTAGTTTCTAGCATTCACGTACATACGGCGTAATTAAGGAAGAAAATAATACAGTTAAGAATGTTGAAACTAATAGAAAATGGATTATAACTGAGGACAGCCGGATAACGACAAATAAATAAATGCCGTGAGTTATGGATATAATAAAGCGCTAACAGAGGAGAAATTTAGGTTCAGTGATTCTTAGGTAAACAAATATGAAGATGACTAATGGTGTTATTACTTAATCTATTCGAGGGCGGTTATAACCTCCAACGATATTCCGCCAATATCCCGCAGATGAGCCGATTGATGCCTCTCTTGCCATCTACCCAAGGAACAACCACGAATTTAAAAGCATGATGAGGAAAATGGCAATACGTTACTTCCCTACTGGCATGCAGTCAGAGACGTTGCCATGGTAACCTGTAGGTTCGTTGTCGGTCTGTCGGTCACTAAATGCAGAGCATGATACCAGCAGAAAATTGTAAATTTCTCCGTCATGTGAAGAGTAAGGTAAATTATGAACATAACGAAAGTTGTTTATAATGAAGAGACGTTTCACGTACGGTAAACGAAGTTTACAGAAAATCAATAGTATAAGAGAAAATAGAGGAAAACCACTGTGGTTTTCCTATAAACACCCCGTCTATTCAAAGATTTTAAAATTATATGCATATCGGAACCTTTCCTGGGATGAGTATACTCTAAATATGAAGTTTGGCTGAGATCTATCCAGCCGTTTCGACGTGATGGTGGGAAAACCACTCTGGTTTTCCTGTAAACCCCCCGTCTATTCAAGGATTTTAAAATGATATGCATATCTAAACCTTCCCCGGGATTAGTATACTCTAAATACAATGTTTGGTTGAGATCCATCCAGCCGTTTCGACGTGATGGTGGAAAAACCATTCTGATTTTCCTATAAACCCCCCATATATTCAAATATTTTAAAATGATATGCATATGGAAAACTTCCCCGCGATGAGTACCCTCTAAATATGAAGTTTGGTTGAGATCTATCCAGCCGTTTCGACGTGATGGTGGAAAAACCATTCTGGTTTTCCTATAAACCCCCTGTCTATTCAAGGATTTTAAAATGATATGCATATCAAAACCTTCTCCGGGATGAGTATACCCTAAATATGAAGTTTGGTTGAGATCTATCCAGCCGTTTCGACGTGATGGTGGAACAGACAAACAGACAGACAAACAGAAACAATTTTATTTATCCCCGCCCAAAGGAGTCCTATGAGTGCCTTACACAACAGTATATTTTTTTCCCAGATATTAAGTCTTATTTGTACCTATTTTGGTTGACAGCTATGCCCAAACGTACATGCATAATCTCACTGCTCTAGAATCCTGGAGCTGACGTTGCCATGGTTACGGCAGTTCATTTCTTTATCCGATTCCTAGAGCAGGGGTAGTGTGGTGCCAATATCTCCGTAACGGTTGGTTTTAGGGCCTTAAAACATGGTTTTCGGGCCCGTAGGGCTTACCGAGTTTTGTTCTTTGCGTCAAGAGGATTAAATTGAGCTTTGTCTCGTCCTTATACGACAAATTCGATATTTTGCCTATAATAGTATAAGAGAAAATGGAGGAAAACCGTTTTTCCTATAAAACCCCCGTCTTTTCAAAGATTTTAAAATGATATGCATATCGAAACCTTCCCCGGGGTCAGTATACTCTAAATATGAAGTTTGGTTGAGATCTATCCAGCCGTTTCGACGTGATGGTGGAACAGACAAACAGACAGACAAACAGACAAACAGAAACAATTTTATTTATATAGATAGATAGATGACAGATAAGCATGAGCACGTTGAAAAGTGCAGACTTCCACTTCGAGATTCATATCTCCTAAACGGTTTATGATATTAAGAATCGGTTTGCGCCATCAGACGCCTCATTTATCGCTCTACATGTTTGTTTGTAAACCATTTCCTCGTATCTCCCATATTAAGGGGGTAAATTGAGATCAAATTTTGAATAGGGTGAAATTTGGGTGCATTTTTAACATTTTACATTACTTTTTGCCTACTTATGTATAAGCTAGAATCATGAAATTTGGTACACACATGTCCCTTAATCGTGCCAATGTGCGCACACAACGTGATGATCCTATCATTCTTATAAGTGTGTCAAACAATGAAATATACTTGTAAAAATCACCAAATTTACGAACAACCAGAAATACGGCCAAATTTAACGTATAAGGGAGAGAGATACGACAAAATGTCACAGGACCAAAGTTGTAGATCACTCCGAATTGAAGCGACATTGTGCCATCCGTTTTGTGATACGACTTACCGTTTTGCCAAAAAATAGCTCAAAAGGAATGTCTGCACAGTCATTAAAATTGCCTCCATATTTCGATATCTTTGGGGGGTAAAAAGTGAAAAAATTGAACATCTTGGAATTTTCCCGTCGGTTAGGGACCAAAAGCTATAATTTCACCAAATTTCAATTGTCTACTTCGTCTGGCAGGTTGTGCCGCCATTTTGATTTGGGGGGATAGGGGATAAAAATGAGGAAATTCTCGAAAATTTTGAAGCCCACGAAACCTATAGGTTATCGTTTTGGATATATTATACGACTGTGTTCTTATGCTGAGCCCAAAATTTGAGCCCCCCAGCGTGCCCCCTTCAGGGAATTTTGAGAATTTCCGATTTTTCTAGGGATCCTGGGGTCATCAGTTTCCTCCGTACCAAGTTTCAAATTTCTGAGATTTCTGGAAGTGCCTCATTAATTCACGTCTTTTTTCATTTTTAAATATTTATATATACATCGCTCCAGCCCGACTTGCTTTTATATATATAGATGACAGATAAGCATGAGCACGTTGAAAAGTGCAGACTTCCGCTTCGAGATTCATATCTCCTAAACGGTTTATGATATTAAGAATCGGTTTGCGCCATCAAACGCCTCATTTATCGCTCTACATGTTTGTTTCTAAACCATTTCCTCGTATCTCCCATATTAAGGGGGTAAATTGAGATCAAATTTTGAATAAGGTGAAATTTGGGTGCATTTTTAACATTTTACATTACTTTTTGCCTACTTATGTATACGCTAGAATCATGAAATTTGGTACACACATGTCCCTTAATCGTGCCAATGTGCGCACACAACGTGATGATCTTATCATTCTTATAAGTGTGTCAAACAATGAAATATACTTGTAAAAATCACCAATTTACGAACAATCCAGAAATACGGCCAAATTTAACGTATAAGGGAGAGAGATACGACAAAATGTCACAGGACCAAAGTTGTAGATCACTCCGAATTGAAGCGACATTGTGCCATCCGTTTTGTGATACGACTTACCGTTTTGCCAAAAAATAGCTCAAAAGGAATGTCTGCACAGTCATTAAAATTGCCTCCATATTTCGATATCTTTGGGGGGTAAAACGTGAAAAATTTGAACATCTTGGAATTTTCCCGTCGGTTAGGGACCAAAAGCTATAATTTCACCAAATTTCAATTGTCTACTTCGTCTGGCAGGTTGTGCCGCCATTTTGATTTGGGGGGATAGGGGATAAAAATGAGGAAATTCTCGAAAATTTTGAAGCCCACGAAACCTATAGGTTATCGTTTTGGATATATTATACGACTGTGTTCTTATGCTGAGCCCAAAATTTGAGCCCCCCCAGCGTGCCCCCTTCAGGGAATTTTGAGAATTTCCGATTTTTCTAGGGATCCTGGGGTCATCAGTTTCCTCCGTACCAAGTTTCAAATTTCTGAGATTTCTGGAAGTGCCTCATTAATTCACGTCTTTGTTCATTTTTAAATATTTATATATACATCGCTCCAGCCCGACTTGCTTTTATATATATAGACTAGCAAGATACCCGTGCTTCGCTACGGCATTATAATGAAATTTATAATTGAATGCTTATTGTTTTATAGTCTACTTAATCCGCCGAAATTCGCGATATGAGTGATTTTCTAAGGGAATCCGCCAAAATTCGCGATCTGACTCGTTTTCTAATAGATTACGGCAAGTTTCCTCCCATTTTTCAATCTTTCTTTCCAGCAATCGATTTCGTACTTCCCGGGCTAGGTCCAGGTATTCCACCCGGTCAGTTGGGTCCCTAAATCTTTGCCATCTTTTGCTATAAGCTTTTTTAATGTGGATCATATCCTTGAGGAGATCCGGCGTAGTGCCGTCTTGGGTGCCTTGGCAGTACTGAACCGGCGGCCGGACTGCAATCGTAGTCATTACCCGTTCAGGACCCGTTTCCAGCGCGGTCCGCACATTATTATTATTATTATTATTATTATTATTATTATTATTATTATTATTATTATTATTAAAAACCTGTCCCGCCTACGCCTTGTCCAGCACAAATCTCACATGGAGTGAACGGGATTTGAACCACGAAACCCAGCGGTGAGAGGCCAGCGCGCTGCTGCCTGAACCACGGAGGCTCCTTATAAGTACATTAGGAACAGTAAAAGCAATTGGTCCCACCTCCGTTTTCACCCCACCGCGGTTAAGTTGACTTACACCCCCCCCCCAAAAAAAAGAAGGCGTGTTTCTTTATGTTTAAAGGAGATTCCAAATACCAATGTTCACGTGTGTTTACTTCAGTTTTGAGATATAAGTATTCCCATAAAAATAATTCACTTTTTTTCACTTACTTTCACACTCCCCCCCTTAAGTTAATTTTCCTGGAAAAATGTTTGTTTCTTTAATAGTAAAGGATAGAGCCTTCTTGGCTCACAGCGCGTCGGCCCCTCACCGCTGGATACCGTGGTTCAAATCCCGGTGACTCCATGTGAGATTTGTGCTGGACAAAGCGGAGGCGGAACAGGTTTTTCTCTGGGTACTCCGGTTTTCCCTGTCATCTTTCATTCCAGCAACACTCTCCATTATCATTTCATAGCATTTATCACTCATTAATAAATCACCTTGGGAGTGGCGACCCCATTGTGATAACAGCCTATATAAGTTTCATTCATTACATCTCTGCCCCGCCAATGACTGGAAAATAGGTTGTAGGTTTTCATTTTCAATTGTAAATGATCTTCTAAATACCGATTATCTTCAGTTTTTGAGATATGTGTCCTCATGAAACGAATTCAACTCCTTTTCACACCCGCCCACAAAGATGATTCCCGCCCCCCCCAAAAAAAACGCGTCGTTTTATTTTTTTAAAAGGTCTAAATACCAATTTTTACGTCTGTATCAACTTTAGTTTTTATTAGATGCAAGTATCCTCATACAATTAATTCAATTAATTTTTCTATTTTCACCCCCCTCCCTTCATTGGATTTTCCGAGAATACCTATTTCTTTACTTCAACAGGAGATTCTAAGTACCAGTATTTACGTCTGTAATATTTTACGTTTTGAGATATACTATAGATATAGTCTTTCTAAAAAATCACCCCAATTTGTCACTCCTGTTTAACCCCCATTAATTAGATTTTCCAAAAACAAAAAAGTAAATGTTTCTGTATTTTAAAAGGAGGTTCCATATACTAACTGTCCGGCCTGTTAATATCTTCAGTTTCTGAGATATAAGTATCCTCATTAAAGGCATTCAACCCATTTTTCACTCCTTTTCACCCCTCCTACTGGGATTTTCCGAAGACAAAAAAATAAGTGTTTCTTTATTTTGAAAAGTGATTCTAAGTACCAATTTCTACGTCTGTAAACTTTTACAGTTTCCAGATATAGATACACTCATTTTAAAAATTTACCCCACTTTTCACCCCCCCCCCCACTATTTGGATTTTCTAAAAAAGTACGTTTTCCTTTATTTTTAAAGGAGGTTACAAATTTAAATTTTCATGACATCAGTTTTTGAGATATAAGTCTCCTCATGAAAGGTGTTCAACCCATTTCCCCCCCCCCACTTTTCACCCCCTTCATGGGATTTTCCGAAAAAAGTTACGTGTTTCTTTATTTTGAAAGGAGATTCTAAATACCAATTTTTACATCTGTAAACTTTTACAGTTTTGAGATATAGATACATTCATTTTAAAAATTCACCCCCCTTTCAACCCCCCACTGTTTGGATTTTCTAAAAACAAAAAATACATGTTTCTTTATTTATAAAGGAGATCCCAAATACCGATTTTCAGGTCTGTAACATCTTCAGTTTCTGAGATATAAGGATCCTTATTAAAGGCATTCAACCATTTTTCACCCCCTTTTAAGCCTCCTATTGGGATTTTCCGAAAACAAAAAAAAATATGTGTTTCTTTATTTTAAAAGGAGATTCTAAATATCAATTTTTTCATGTGTAAACTTTTAAAGTTTTGAGATATAGATACACTCGTTTTAAAAATCCACCCCCTTTTCACCCCCCACTATTTGGATTTTCCAAAAGCAAAAAAATATATATTTCTTTACTTTTAAAGTAGATCCCAAATACCATTTTTCAAGTCTGTAATATCTTCAGTTTCTGAGATATAAGTATCCTCATTAAAGGCATTCAACCCATTCTTCACTCCTGTTCGCCCCTCCTATTGTGATTTTCCGAAAACAAAAAAATACGTGTTTCTTTATTTTGAAAGGAGATACTAAATACCAATTTCTACGTTTGAAAACCTTTACAGTTTTGAGATATAGATACACTCATTTTAAAAATTCAGCCCCCCTTTTCACCCCCATTATTTGGATTTTCCAAAAACAAAAAATACGTGTTTCTTTATTTTTAAAGGTGGTTCCAAATTTAAATTTTTATGACTATAACATCTTCAGTTTTTGAGATATGAGTCTCCACATAAAAGGTGTTCAACTCTTCCTCCTCCCCCTTTTCACACCCCTTCATCGGATTTTCCGAAAACAAAAAAATACGTGTTTCTTTATTTTTAAAGGAGAAATCAAATACCAATTTTTATTACTCTAAACCTGTAAGTTTGTGAGATATGGCTGTTCCCATTTTAAAAATTAACCCCCCTTTTCACCCCCTTAGCGACGGAATATCCAAAAATCCTCCCTTAGCGAGCACCTACATGTTAATATGAATGTATCCCCAAAATTTCATTTCTCTATGTCCAGTAGTTTCGGCTCGGCGATGATGAATCAGTCAGTCAGTCAGTCAGTCAGTCAGGACAAGTTACTTTATATATATAGATGACAGATAAGCATGAGCACGTTGAAAAGTGCAGACTTCCGCTTCGAGATTCATATCTCCTAAACGGTTTATGATATTAAGAATCGGTTTGCGCCATCAAACGCCTCATTTATCGCTCTACATGTTTGTTTCTAAACCATTTCCTCGTATCTCCCATATTAAGGGGGTAAATTGAGATCAAATTTTGAATAAGGTGAAATTTGGGTGCATTTTTAACATTTTACATTACTTTTTGCCTACTTATGTATAAGCTAGAATCATGAAATTTGGTACACACATGTCCCTTAATCGTGCCAATGTGCGCACACAACGTGATGATCCTATCATTCTTATAAGTGTGTCAAACAATGAAATATACTTGTAAAAATCACTAATTTACGAACAATCCAGAAATACGGCCAAATTTAACGTATAAGGGAGAGAGATACGACAAAATGTCACAGGACCAAAGTTGTAGATCACTCCGAATTGAAGCGACATTGTGCCATCCGTTTTGTGATACGACTTACCGTTTTGCCACAAAATAGCTCAAAAGGAATGTCTGCACAGTCATTAAAATTGCCTCCATATTTCGATATCTTTGGGGGGTAAAACGTGAAAAATTTGAACATCTTGGAATTTTCCCGTCGGTTAGGGACCAAAAGCTATAATTTCACCAAATTTCAATTGTCTACTTCGTCTGGCAGGTAGTGCCGCCATTTTGATTTGGGGAGATAGGGGATAAAAATGAGGAAATTCTCGAAAATTTTGAAGCCCACGAAACCTATAGGTTATCGTTTTGGATATACTATACGACTGTGTTCTTATGCTGAGCCCAAAATTTGAGCCCCCCAGCGTGCCCCCTTCAGGGAATTTTGAGAATTTCCGATTTTTCTAGGGATCCTGGGGTCATCAGTTTCCTCCGTACCAAGTTTCAAATTTCTGAGATTTCTGGAAGTGCCTCATTAATTCATGTCTTTTTTCATTTTTAAATATTTATATATACATCGCTCCAGCCCGACTTGCTTTTATATATATAGATAAATGGAGAAAGATTAATGGATTTTTGCAAAAATTTTGATCTCAAATTAATGTCAACACATTTACGGGCGCTTCCACACAAGAAAAAACCTGGAGATCGCCAAATTTTCACTTGGGAGAATTTCAACTAGATCATGTGGCTATTTCCAAGAAAAATCAAAAAGAAATTATGAATGTTAAAGTTAAAAAAGGGATCATTGATTCTGACCACCATCTATCCTTAATCAAGGTCAAATTTCAACCAAACAGGTCCAAACCCAGAATAACAAAAAACCTTCGGGCCGATCCGGAATTTCTTAAACAGAACACTAGTACTTTCCTTGAAAGTATTCCTACTCACAATCCTTCGAACTGGTTAGAACCCAAAGTCATACTTTTGAAGGCTTCTCAAAATGTTGTCACACCACCCAGGAAACGCAAACATAGGTGGTGGAATGAAACCTGCGACAAGGCCATAAACTTTAGAACTAAAGCCTGGCAGAATTGGAATTCTCATAAAACTGAACAAACCTGACAGGAATTCACCACAATACAGAAACATAAAAAAAATATCAGGTCTGAAAAACGCAAATACGAACACTACAGATTGGTAGAAATTGAACAAGATTTTACAAAAAAAAAAAAAAACAACACGAAACTTCTACAAAACTTTCAGAGAAGAATTATCAAAATTATCAGGCACCTGGTCTTTGCTTGAAACGCCCAGATGGGGCATTGGAAACGAATAATCAAGAGAACTGCAAGCTTCTAACAGTTTGTTTCCACGATCTTTTAAACTGTGAATCCCCTAAAGAATAACTCACCTTTGAAAAACCCTTATCTAATCAAGATTCAGAACCTCCAACACCGGAAGAAGTCAAAGAAATAAACCATGGACTCAAAAATAACAAAGCCCCGGGGGAAGATGGTATAATTGCCGAAATGTTGAAGATAGGAGGTGACAGCATAGCCCGGAAAATCCACTCAATTCTTGTGAACATCTGGATCACTGAAGAAATCCCGGAAGATTGGAAATGTGCGCTAATCCATTCACTACACAAGAAAGGGGATAAAACGAACATCAATAATTATAGAGGAATTGGCTTGATACCAGTTGCTTACAATTTTTTTTTTTTTTTCCAAAGCCCTGCTCACTAGACTTGAGAAACAAACAGACCATCTAATTGGTGAATACCAGGCAGGTTTCCGAAAAGGACGATCTTGTACAGAACAAATCCTTAATCTCAAAACTATCCTCCAAATACGCAAAACCAGACAAACAGTCATTACTTTTGTAGATTTCAGAAAAGTAAATGACTGTATAGACCGTCAAACACTTTTCAATACTCTAGAAGAATTTCAAGAGGATAAAAAAAAAAAAAAAAAAACAGGAGAATTAATCAAACAAACATTAACTGACACTACTTCAAAAGTTAAATTCCTAGGCGAAATATCTGAGCCTTTTCCTGTTAACACCGGGGTCCGTCAAGCGGATGGTTTATCGCCGTTACTGTTTAACTTGGTACTTGAGAAAGTAATCAGGACATGGGAAAAGGAAACTAAAGGAATAACCCTTGGAGGACTACGTAAAGACAGAATTCACGTGCAATGCCTGGCTTTGCTGATGACATAGCAATCCTTTCCAATAATAGGCATGAAGCAATTTATTCCATTGAAAAACTACGTGAAATTGCCACGATACTCAGATGGACAACCCATGATGACTAAATTCGGCAAAATTGTTCAAGTGAACCAATTTAAATATTTGGGAGAAATTATTCAGCCCTCTGGTTTAAACCGCGAAGCAAATAAAGAAATAATTTCCAAATTACGGAAAGCATACAGGATCACTTGGAACAGGTATAATAAAAAAATCAATATCTCGGAATACAAAACTTAGACACTATAATACAGTGATCAAACCTGAAACGTTATATGCCTCAGAAACCTTAATCATTGGTGGCGAATCTTTAACCAAAAACATTGAGAAACAAGACAGGAAAATTTTACGAAAAATGTTTGGCCCAGTTTGTATAGATGGAATATGGAGAAAAAAAATCATCCCAGGAGATATATTGTCATTCTGAAAAAAATTGATGGACACATTATCAGAATGAACACTAACAGGCTAACTAAAAGAATTCTCAACCTGGTCCTTTTGTCTAAAACCATGAACAACTGGCTTCGTGAAATTCAAACAGATCTCCAGGAAATCAATATCTCAGAAGACATTGTACAGGACAGATGTAAATTCAGAACCAAAATCGACAATCAGTCATTTTATATAAATACAGATAAACGTGAAGACAAATTTTGGAGGAAGTAAAAGCAGTACCACAGGGAGAGAGCTGGTTTAATTGGAGGTGTGTGGGACACAGTACACGAATGAAACGAATGACGTATTCTACGCCATAATGACATGAGCCGAATCAGATCATGCTAGTTTACTAACAAATATCGAATTGAGCGGAGGAATACTGACTGAATAGTCAGGCTAATTACTGATTCGTACCAAGATCGGAAAGCTGTCACCAGAATCGGAAATGAAGTCGTTGTTTGTAGGAAGAAATGTGAAAGAGTGAAACACGATTGCTTCCTGACTTCACGACTGTTTTGAAGAATTCTTCCTAAAACAGTCACAAAATTTTCCAGTAAGGGTATCCGCGTCGGTGAAGGATACATCCAAGACATTAATGTACTTATAGACATGATACTGTATAGGCTTTTGGGCTTATGCCGTGTCAAGAAAATAAGGTGCAATTCTTTACGTTTCGCAGAGAACCGTGTTCTGCGTCCTCAGAATAAATCTCGACTGTCCACGAGAAAGGCTTCTTAAACAATGACACTTTAAATTTATACGATGTAATAGAAGTGGAAATGGTACGTTCATTCGCCATCAGATGGCTCCCAGGACGTAACACAACGCTAGCGTTCGAAGCGGAAGCTGACCGAACCATCAGAAACAGTCTAAGCGGTTCACATAACGTATGTACGTAACATATGACATTGACAGGTGTAAGACATAGACAGATAGGCACAAGCCTGGAATGAAACATCTGGCGACGAGGAACGTACGAATTCCCTGTCCCTTTACTATTATTATTTCGTCTCGGGGTTTTCTTAATTGGTACGTTCTTCGTCGCGAGATGTTTCATTCCAGGCTTGTGTCTATGTCTTACACCTGTCAATGTCATATTATGTTACGTACACACGTTATGTGAACCGCTTAGACTGTTTCTGATGGTTCGGTCAGCTTCCGCTTCGAACGCTAGCGTAGTACCACGTCCTGGGAGCCATCTGGTGGCTAATGAACGTACCATTTCCACTTCTATTATAACGTATAAATTTGGAGTCATTGTTTAAGAAGCGTTTCTTGTGGACAGTCGAGATTTCTTCTGAGGACGCAGAAAACAGTTCTCTGCGAAACGTAAAGAATTTCACCTTATTTTCTTGACACGGCATAAACCCAAAAGCGTATACAATGCCATGTCTATAAGTCTTGGCTTTGAGAGCATCAATGGCAACATTAATTTAATTTAATTTAATGTACGAGGAGATCCTAGAACATTAACAAAGATGTTACAGAGCATAAATGATAAAATTACAGACCACTTCTTTTTCTCAACCTCTTCCGTTGCTATAAGGGGTCATCATTCCTCCTCGTCCTCGTCATTGCTTTCCCCTGGTATTCATCTTCAGACATTCACCTTTTTCTATGGTCCTCCATTATATACTCGCCACCTTACTTTTGGCCTCTGTCGACGTCATCTGCCTCCTACGAACTACAGCGGACTGGCAATGTTACTAATCTCTTCTCTCATAATGACGTTCGTTAATATTTCAGTTACAGCCAGGATTCTCTTATCCTCTCCTATATCGTCTTGTCCCTCTATCATAGTTTGTGATAGTGGAAGCCACATCTTTTAAGTTTCGACTCAGTTAATGTATAACTGTTAGATTCTTCAGTCTGTCGAAACTAATTTATGAACAAATACATTTAGAAAATACCTGAAAAAGAAAAGATTTGATAACAGAACTATACCTCAAAAAGAAAAAGAACTTAATTAAAGGTATGTATTCATGAATTAGTTTCGACAGTCTACAGAACATAACAGTTAAGTTATAAATTCTCTATCGCAGGTTTCACTTCCAAAGACAAACCTAGCCGTATCACTGATCTATAAACTTTCTCTTTTGCTCTTCTACTTATTCTTCGGTTGCGCAACATTCTTGAAGCCCTCCTCCAGTTCCTTCGACCTGCACGAATTTTTACGAATTTCATCTCTGTCCTCTGCAACGTAAATACCAGATAAGGTACTTGAACATTCTAACCCGGTTCTGATCTTCGCCAAAGTCATTCCCTTTCCTTCCGACTCATCTTCAGACCATCTTCTTCCGAAACTCCCCATCCATCGTTCCAACTTCCCTTCTGCTTTCGGTCGTTTCACTATTTCACATGTCAGTAAAACGCGTAGACGGCGGAAGCTGCGGTGCTAAACTAGCACGTCCGCAGCAAGACTGAACAGGTAGGGACTCACGAACCTTGCTGAAGGCCAACCTTGACAGAGAACCTTGCCGTTACTCCCACGCTAGTCCTAACTTTAGCGTGTGCCCATTCATACACATCCTTAACAATCCTTACATAAACCTACCAGTTCCGACACGCCTTTCTCCCCCATATACCTCTCTATCTCTTGTTGTCGAACTGTCTCGCAGGTCTTCTAAAGATAAGCAAATAAGTTAATATATTTGTTGTTCTAACCGTACTACAATTTGCTTTACGTCGCACCCATACAGGTAGGTTAAGGAAGCGACCGCGGCCTTAATTAAGGTACAGCCCCAGCATTTGCCTAGTGTGAAAATGGAAAACCACGGAAAACCATCTTCAGGGTTGCCAACAGTGATATTCGAAGCCACTATATCCCGAATGCAAGCTCGAAGCTACGCGAACCTAACCGCGCGGCTAACTCGCTAGGTCTAACCGCGTTTGTGGAACCTGTGCGCTAAAGCAGACCATACACGGTCAGTAATACTGATCAGTAATACTGAGTCAATAATACTGACAGTACGCATCAATATTGTAGCGACCTTACACGATCATTATTACTGTCAATATTTTGGTCAGTACCAGTGCACTAGCTTACCATTGCGGTATTCTCACTTTACAAATAAAGTCAATAACCGTCACTACGGAATGAGATTTATAACATACAATTGCGGTATTCTATCAAAATGGATCGTAAAAGACGGGCAGTTTGCAGCTGTCATATTAGTACTGCACGAAACGCAGTTTTAAACGTAAACGATGGGTTAGGAAAATAGAAGAGTATTCTCACATGAAATGTTGAGGGAAACACAATATACCGAAGCAGAAGATTATCAGAACTATCTCCGAATGCGTGAGGGTACTTTTGCGAAATTACTACGAATGGTAGAGCCTTTTGTAATAAGGCAAAATACAAACATGCGGTGCTGTTTATCGGTGGCAGAGAGATTAGCGGTGACAGTGAGGTATCTTACAACTGGTATAAATTTTGAAGATTGGTAGAGCCTTTTGTAATAAGGCAAAAGAAGATGGTTTTCCGTGGTTGCCCATTTTCACACCAAGCAAATGCTGGGGCTGTACCTTAATTAAGGCCACGGCCGCTTCCTTCCAACTCCTAGGCCTTTCCTATCCCATCGTCGCCATAAGACTTATCTGTGTCGGTGCGACGTAAAGCCCCTAGCAAAAAAAAAAAAAAAAAAGGCAAAATACAAACATGCGGTGCTGTTTATCGGTGGCAGAGAGATTAGCGGTGACAGTGAGGTATCTTACAACACTGGTATATATTTTGATTTAAAGTTTTCCGCTATAATGTCACCAGTTTCCATCAATACAGCAGTTGTGGAAACATGTAAAGTATTTTGTTAAGTACGTTTATTCTGGCAGCGTTTCATATAGCTCGATAAACTTTTGCAATAGGCCTACTTGACGGTTCCACAAGCACCTCTACTTGGCCTTGGTGAGAAACGCATTTGTCGTCCACCGCTGCTCCGTTGATACTGACAGAAATAATGGCAAGCGCACTCACACGGTCAGTATAACTGTCAGTATCCCCACCACTCTACAGTACTGACGCTCGCAGATCAGGAAATCCGGATCTGCTTCAGTACTGGCCTTCATTCCATCATTCCAGTCCACACGCGATCAGTATTACTGTCAATATTTTTCGGTACTGACAGTTTTATTGATCGTGTAGGGTCTGCTTAAGAGTTCGTTGAAGATGACGAAACTGTAGCTGAGGATCTGTCGCAGAACATCGCGTCGGGCGGCCGAGCATGACAGGATTTAGCAAGCTGTCACAAATCACTTCGGTGAGTTTGGTTGCGGTTGTAGTACAGAAAAGACTTCAGGCTCAAACTGTCAGAAGACGTTGCGGCCATGCCTCGGACACAGCCCATCCGTGTTTTCTTTCTTCCTTAAACAGCCTGTGTTAACATTATACACTTGTGGAAGAAGACACTGCACAAAAAGAAAGACTTAAGGGTGGTGAGCGAATGGTTGGCGAAATATTCATCACCGAACTCGATAGCTGCAGTCGCTTAAGTGCGGCCAGTATCCAGTATTCGGGAGATAGTAGGTTCGAACCCCACTGTCGGCAGCCCTGAAAATGGTTTTCCGTGGTTTCTCATTTTCACGCCAGGCAAATGCTGGAGCTGTACCTTAATTAAGGCCACGGTCGCTTCGTTCCCAGTCCTAGCACTTTCCCGTCCCATCGTCGCCATAAGACCTATCTGTGTCGGTGCGACGTAAACCAACTAGCAAAAAAAAAAAAAAAAAAAAAAAAAAGAAATATTCATCGAAGAAGATTGTACGTTACTAACTGCTGCCGTTCCACTAGGTAGGAATTTAAACATGGCCATAGCCTAGTGCTCGACTAGACGATGATAATAATAATAATAATAATAATAATAATAATTTTACATCCTGCTAGCTACTTTTTACAGTTTTCAGAACCGCCGAGGTGCCGGAATGTAGTTCCACAGGAGTTCCTTTATATGCCAGTAAATCTACCGACACAGGGCTGACGTATTTGAGGATCCTCAAATACCTCCGGACTGAGCCAGGATCCAACATGCCAAGTTGGAGTCAGAAGGCCTGCGCCTCAGTCGTGATTGACTAGAAATTGTGAAGTAAATATGTGGTCTTTATCGTGTTTTATTTCATCACGCAGAAGACATTTTACTCAAAGCTGAGCTCATATACTCAATCTGTTGAACACTGTTACGATAGCTGTGCGACGTAAATGATCTCATCTCGCTATAAACCATGTTAACTAAAGCAGATCTTGGACTTTCCTGTTTATCCTGCTTTAGGGAATACCGTCCTTAATTTGTCGAACTATATTTTAAAAGTAGGACGTTCAGCCTAACGGTACATACTGCTCACCAACTTGGCGAGCATACATCCAGTTGGTACTGTTTATCTTCTCAAGTTCCTATATTTTAAATGTCTCCGGCAAGTCTACTTGTTCTCTTTGCCGTTGCTTGAAACAGAAGTCTTATTTTCATACGGTAGGAGTAACCACAATGTTAGGCTAATAAGGTTTACGGTTGGCTTCCTTCTTCGTGTCTGTTGTCTGCCTCTTCCTCTACTAATGACAACAGCTGTATTATCTGTTCTTCGTTTTTCCATTCCTTTTTTCTTAACTTGGTTTAGATAAACGATGTTGGTGGCTGTGTTTGCATAGAAATGAGATGAAGTGCAATTTTTAAAAGAGGTTCTTTACCGAGTCGTGGATGAAAAGGGAAGGAATTTTTTTCCACCCCACCCACACCCCTTTTAATATTTCCTGAGAGGATTGTTTGCGTTTCATAAAGAAAAGAAACTAAAACAAATTAGTCCAGATGCAAATTATTTTGTATTCGTGGACTTCTCACCGCTGAATGCGTATGAGTGTGTCGTGTGGAGCCTCGTAATTCATACCATATACACTTAATACCTTGGTTGCTATCGTTTTTGGAAATCGTATATACCCATATCTTTATTCAGCCTTCGCGCGTGTTTTATGGACGAAACTACATCAAATAAAATTAATTCTTCGTTATGATGGAATAATATTCGATATGATCGTGGCATCGTCTTACTATCCAATATACATGAAATATCATTCTACAATTTGCTTTACGTCGCACCGACAAAGATAGGTCTTGTGGCGACGATGGAATAGGAAAGGCCTAGGAGTGGGAAGGAAACGGCCGTGGCCTTAATTAAGGTACAGTCCCAGCATTTGCTGATGTAAAAATCGGAAACCATGCAAAACCACCTTCAGGGATGCCGACAGTGGGGCTCGAACCCACTATCTCCCGGATGCAAGCGCACAGCTGCGCGCCCCTAACCGCACGACCAACTCGCCCGGTGTCAACATCATTATAAGAACAGTGTGAAAAACGTTCACGTTGCTGTCATATGTCGCTACTTCAGATTTTACAGTGGATAACGTATCTATGTGTTGGGGAGATTTACTGAAACTCAATGAAGAGGCTGAAAGACATATTTTGTATGTACTTTAAAACTTAGTGTCGGTGCATTCTCCAGTTCAGGTAATTTATGCAGTAGGAGTGTCGATAAAAAGAGAGAAAAACAAACAGTTGTCTGTAAATATACTCTGAAGAGGAACTAAATTGGAAATAGCTGCCTTTATTGGTGGAATGACGCGGTGGTCAGCCTGGTGAATGTAATAGTATAGCGCGGAACGTTACTACTATGTCATCAGGCGTCGTACTGGCTCAGTTGAGCTCAGGGTGGACTAGACACGGCATCTAACAAGGGGAGGTCACGATGTCAGTATAGCCAATTTTGTTCAAACTTTGTAGGTTGGTAGTTACTACATCATAAAAACACACCGGCAATGTAATAGCGCGCAGATTTCAAGAATTTCCAAAAAAAAAAAAAAAAAAAAGCGATTTTGAAAATGTTGAGAAAAGTTACGAGACCTTTAGTATGACAGGTACCATCAAGCGAGAGACTGAGGCGCGGTGGTCGAGTGGTTGCGCGCTACTATTTTGCCTGTGTGTTTTTGTGATGTAGTACTACCAACCTACAAATTTTGAACAAAATCAGTTATGCGGACATCGTGACCTCCCCTTGTAAGCGCATTTGATCGCAGCCAGTTTTTTGTTGCCGTAAGTATAGGCCATTCGATCTCCAAAGCCGTGCACGCACAGGGCTTCCCACGCCACGTCACACATGCCAAGAGTGCGAAGATTCAGGTAGAAACCACCACCAGCAGGGTGAATTACCACGGCGCGCAAAGTAACCATACCATCCAGAATGATCTCCTCGCAGTGGGGTGCGGAAGCCGCACCGTGTTTCAGAAGGCACAAACAATGACGTGGGCAAAGAAACAGTGACATAGGACACTACAATTATGGAGAAAGATCGCCTGGACACTTGAGTCGAGGTACCAGTTGGTACACGGCGATGGTAGGGTTCGAATGCTTCGCCATGCAGATGAGGCAAAGCAGACCCCTTGGCAGCAGGATAGAGTTCAGGACGATGGTGGTGGTATCTCCGTATGAGGACTGTCCACATGACATGAAATGTGGTCCATGGTACACCTGCCAACATCCCGTCACAGCGAACCATTCAAGAACCTGCTGTCAGATCATGTCCACCCATTTCTTCGCTCCCAGTACCCTGAAAGAGTCTTGCACCTAGAGCATGACTATGCACTGGCCCTTCTCTCCCAGTTGTCGCCATTTCACTCGATGGAAACTCCGCAGATTGGAGGAAACTTGCCTAGGTCCCAGGGTCATCCGGCCCTGTTGAACACAACCGGTGGGCTGTCGAGAATGATGTGTGCGCTCTGGACTCTCTTCCAATCAGTCTCCTTGAATTATGCGAGGCTATGCAGTGCTCATGGACCAGCACGTCTCCTCAAAGCTTCTGCTGTGTTCTGGAGTGCACACACTGCATCGCCGCCATGTGGGTGCTACCTGCTACTATCCAGATGTGTCTAATGCATTTACTCGTAAGTGTATTATGTTTCCACTCATTATTGATTAATTGAAATGCACTTTTATAGTGGCGAAGTTGTGAAACTAGATTGTTTGTTGAAGAGTTTTCCTATTGCGTTTTTGAAGTGATTTTAGAATTACAAGCTAGTTAAGTTACCTAATAGGTCTATATTTATTTTTGAAGCATATTCTCAATGTGAGCATATCAGTTTGTAAAAGCGAGAACTAATCGTAAGAGGCACGGCGGACCTATGGAACACTATGCTGGCACATCGACCTTTCGGAAGAGGGGTGCTGTTGGTTATAACACTTCAGATTTAGTCGTGTACCTCTTCGACGATCCGATAGTTAGAACCCGGCGCGGATATACAAAATAATATCCGCATCTGCAACTCCTTCATCCGCACCCGTATCCGCAAAATGGTCATCCCCGGATAATTTAAATAACTACAGTATATTACACGCAATATATTGAAACAGATAGATCTGTTAACCTAATACAATAGGCCTGACACCTGGCACCAGAACCCCTACCAGTCACAGGTTTATGAGGGGATTTTCTCTTGCGACAACTACGGACGTATTGACCTTTGTACCTTCCTTCATTAATTGTCAGTAGAAGCCAGTTAGGCTTAGGTCAGATTTACGGCTTTATGGTCTCAAGGCTCTTTATACATCACTATTCTCCTATACCAAAGTTAAGGGTCACCTAACAACAAACAAGAACAAGAGTATACCTGAGTGAAAATCAATAAACGTCATTATTTAGAAATTATTAGGATAATTATCCTCACTGCCATACAGTTTGTATCCGCCAAGACACTAACTTAGCGGATATCCGCGGATATCCGCATCCGTGCAGGGCTCTACCGATAGTAGCGTTCCTTGTTGACGTAAATGCATTCTCACCACGTCGTCACTAACTCGCTGCGTGGTATCCAAAGCTATTACAAGTACAGAATTCTAGCGACATACATGGTTTGAAACCTCATCAGTCGGGCGCGGCAGGGCTAGCGTTCTACTATTACTCTTTACAGTGTAACATCATCCGCAAGGAGCCTTATCTGTGATTCCACTTCCTCACTCATGTTATATACTGTATAGGCCTATATAAGGAAACACAGGGGTCCAATAACTCTGCCTTGCGGGACACCCTCTTAATCATTACAGGATCAGATAATACTTCACATGCTCTAATTATCTGAGTTCTGTTTTCTAGAAATTTAGCCGCCCATTCATTCATATTTTTGTCTATTTCAATAGCCTTCATTTTCGTCAATAATCTTCTCTGATCTAACCTGTCAACAACCTCGGATAGATCAATAGCGAGAGTATAAAATATCTGCTATTTCTTGCTGGAATCGCACAATTTGAGCCTCATAAGAATAACCTTTCATAAACTCAAACTGCCTTTTATCAAACCAGTTAGTAATGTCGCAAAGGTCTCTCATATATTCGCTAAGAATACTTTCCCAGAGCTTAAATGCAACACACGTCAAGTTGATTGCCCTGTAATTATCGGCTTTGTGTTTATTACCATTTCCTTTGTACACTGGGACTGCCATAGCGACTCCCCAGCCATTTGTTATAGCTCATTCATGCAAACAGTAATCATGTATGTACTTCAGATAAGGTACGATATGCCAACCCATAGTATATCCCTAGAAATTTTATCAATTCTAGTTGCCTTTCTAGTTTTCATCTCTTTTATATTTGTGTAAATATCTTTATCATAGGTACATTTTAGTAGTTCGTTAGCGTTACTCACCGCCTCCACCCGGACATTATCTTTATATTCAACTATCTTTACATACTGCTGACTAAATATTTCTGCCTTCTGTAAATCCTCACATGACGGGGCGAGTTGACCGTGCGGTTAGGGGCGTGTGGCTGTGAGCTTGCATCCGGAAGATAGTGGGTTCGAACCCCATTGTTTCTTTGTGGTTTCTCATTTTCACACTAGGCAAATGCTGGAGCTGTACCTTAATTAAGGCCACGGCCGCTTCCTTCCCACTCCTAAGCCTCTCCCATCGTCGCCATAAGACCTACCTGTGTCGGTGCGACGTAAAGCAAATTGCAAGAAAAAAAAATTCTCACATGTACTCTCCCCTAAGTCATTTATAATTCCTGGAATATCCTTCCTAGAACCCGTTTCTGCATTCAAATAGCTGTACATCCCCTGCCGTTTTTTCACTAAAACTCATATAACTGCCAAGTATGTTTGCCATCATGTTACACTTAGCTGACTGCTTCGCTAAATTCTATTTCCTGTTAGGTTCCTCCAGATTCTCCTTTCGTCCTCAACTTTTCGAAATTGTATTTCTTTCCAAACTGCACTTTCTCCGTAATCTCTTTCTCTGTTATAATATAGTGGATCTTTGCCATTCCTTGCCATCTTAAAGGCACTTACACCTGTTTTCACACTTTTCAACAATCGCTGCTTATATATTTACCGTTTTTCATCGATCATAATTACTTATTTTTATTTCCCTCATGCCTTCCGTATGAACCATATGGTAGTGCCTGATATTCCTACTTTTACAAACTTCCTTTCTATCACATAAAGTATCCGTTCTTCGTACGAATTTATGAACAAGGATTCAAGAGGTTAAACAAAGGTGGCCCGCATGTATGTCTCTTACAACACGCTCTTGTAGAAAGTATTTACAACTCTTCGGGTGCATAAACACCGGATGAGTTCGCTGCGCCTGGCATTTCTGCTTTTAGACATCGCAACGAACGTCAGTAGGGTGATGGTCGATTTTCCTTTGCCGTATACCAAGCTGCAGTCGCCTTTAAAGCACTTACTGCGTCATCACGGCACGACTTTTGAAAAAAAAAACATCTATGCGACAGGTATTTACACAATACATCAAACGGTCATACGGTTATGTAAAATGTACGTGCCAATTATAAGCTCTCGATTGGTTATGAAATTATCGCTAAAAGCGATGGCATACTGATAGAAAACGTGTGTGAGTTTGTGAAACATAGCCACCCCATTCAGTCAGACAGTCACTGTTTTGTCAAGTCCAATTGCACTCATTTTTGCCAGTAGTCTCCCATGATCTACCACATGAAAAGCCTTAGATAGGTCAATAGCGATAGTCCATTTGACCTCCTGAATCCAGGATATCTGCTATATCTTGCTGAAATCCTACACGTTGAGCTTTCCTTTCCCGTCAACGCTTCCATAGCTTACAGATTCCTCCTTCACCAGAATGAATACTCCTCATCCTTTCGAATCTATCCTGTCTCTACGATAAACAGTCCAGTTCCGGCAGAAAATTTTCGCATCCATAATATCACTTTTTAGCCATGATTCAACTCCTCTTACAATGTCTGGTAAATGCATGAGTATATCCATTAAATTACTTAATTCTATTCCTTTCCTTACAATACTGCTACAGTTTACCACTAATGATTTTGTGTCATTCTTACGTGACTTCCAGCTCTGTGTACACTCATCACCGCTCACTAGACCACCCCGTTACCCTGTTTATACCTCTCTGTAACCCTTCTAAACAAACCTCTTAACTTATACATACTAGTGCGGTTCAAATGAAGACCATCTGAGCGTAGATCCCTATCTCTTACCCACCGATTAGGTTCTACAAATCTCACTCATTTTCCCACATACCCACTCCATAGTCTCATTTAAATATTTGATCACCTTCCAGTCAATATCCCTCCTACACAGTATCACACTGATTACAATTCCCGCTCCCTTAATCTGCTTCCGCGCTGCATTTACCAGATCCTCCACATCCCCAGCTATACTGATATCTATTCCTGTTTGCTGCAAGTTGCTTGTACAAACATCAAAAACGACCACCTTCTTGTTACCCTCCTCTTTCCCTCCTACTTTCGTCAACATCAGCCTTAACCTAATTCCTGGATAACACTATACCCTAGTTCCCTTCCCTCCACACACTTTCAACACATGCCTAACGATGGAGTCGCCCACGACCAGAGATTTAACTCCTCCCACCTCATTAGATTCCATACCTTTTTGGTCTCTCTCTCTCTCTCTCTCTCTCTCTCTCTCTCTCTCTCTCTCTCTGTCTCTTTCTCTTTTGTGTCTTCCCTGCTGGCTGCAGAACCTTATTCCTCATGCTGAGAGCGAGCAAAAATAAAAATCTCCATATATTCGCGCAGGAGAAAATACCAATAGAACTACTAATATCGTGCATAGAGAAGCTCTTTAGAGGCAGGTAATCAAGATATAATCGTAACGACCGTTTGTCTGTACAGTGACTATTTTGGCGGTATTTTCCTACCGTTATCCGTTTCATGTGTAATGATGACCATCTGCATATTTTTTTAGCTTTGGTGTCAATTTGTTTGTCAGAGTTCTTATAACTGGAAAACTACTGGATATATTTCTACCAAACCTGTCCTTGGGTAAGTTTTAGGGGAAGTATTGTTTCTAAATCCCTGAATGGACTGGGTGTTTATAGGGAGATCAAAACAGTGGGTTCATACTCCCACAAAATATACATGACCGACCTTAATGGAAATGTACCATCCTTAATAGAAATCAATTTATAAAACTTTTTTCTTGTGTGCATCTTTTTAATAGAAGGATTAAGAAGGGAGATATCATTAACGGACGGTTTTACAGTCTAAGTTCCAGCGGACTTAGCCCAATCGCGAGTACAATTTGTAATCTACTCATTCAGGATTGTGTTATCAGTTACATCACTGGGTGTGAGCGTTTATAGAATGACTATTCCCAGTATATATATATTCGTTAAATTAGGTCAATCAAAATAATGTATATAACAAACCTGTAAGAATGTGTTATTTCCGTCATTTATGCCGTGTACGTTTTCATCGTACGACGGATAATAACCGAGATGCTTACGAAAAATTCTATTTTTAGTCCAAGTCCCTTGGACGGCTTAATGCATCTCACTTCAAGGTGGGTTATCGGGAAGAACTAAAGAGCCATTTTACTCTTTTCGATAGAACAGGTAATAAAGGAGGTTATCATCAACGATGGGTTCCATGAGTCTTCAGCCAAAGCGCCACTCCAGTGATCAGAGGAACAACAATATGTAACCGAGAAGCAGGGAGAATTTCGCACAACTTCGGACCAAGAACTGTACTGTACAAAAAACTCAGCAATCGTCCCCATTCTGTCTCGACTTTGTTCATCTTTATCGTACTTCACGTTACTGCCATGTGCATTCGTAAAAAAATATCAGTTCAATATGCCGTACTAAAGGTTTGAATAAAGGCATGTAAATTTGCGTAAATTCATGAAAGTAACATGTAATCCATTACAAATTACCGTGCGAAGAACGGGTACAAATGCTAGCTGGAGAATACAACTTGATGACGATAGAAAGTTAAACTGTCTGAAAATATATTACGTTTCTGTGCACCCATACTCTCTTCTTTCTGAAAATATGCAACTTCTGCAAACAAATTAACAGAAGCCAACATGTTCCAACACTATTAAAAATATTGAATGCGTTTTGATATAGTTTCCAGCATCCATAGGTTTCTATCATGGCTACAAAGTTAATTTCCACACGTGCCAAGCCGCAGACACAAGCTGGCTACAAGTCACCAGTACAAAATATCACAGTTTGAACACACAGTTGCTATCTCCTTACTGAAGCGATAACTATAATTCAAAAGTCTAAAATATTGTTGATGTGGGGTGATATGTTTTATATTTGATTTCGGCTTGGGATTGATTCTTACGACGTTATTCTAGCGACTAGCATTTACATGTAGGCCTAGAAGTGGAAAGGAAAATAACGATTGGCCATGAATAAAAAAGCCGATGACATTCGTCGCGGCAGAAGTTTAGACTGTAGTTTCAAGTACCATCATCAACTTCAATGCCACGAAAAAGAATATTATGAAGGGAGTGAGATGATCCGTCTAAAATACGTGTACAGAAGATTCCTCTACGTACTTCCCTCGTCTCTGTAGTCTTTCCATCGGCAAATAATAAAGAGCAGAACTTGCTGGAAGGTCTGTACTACTGTAAATATTGAACGTTGCTGGTAGATATATATTTTAGGCGATATCATTTCAGTTGAATTCATTGAGTTTGCATCAGCGCTGTTTCATCACCAGACGCTTGCAGCATATTTCTCCCGCGTGAAGCCAGTGTAATTTAGCTATCAATCATGCTCGTTTGTCCTTCTCTGGTAGACCTGACTGAGAATTACAGCGTCGTATTGAACATGAGATATTCGTTAGGCTGTATTTGATATCACTCTAATACCGTGCGTATCGGCAATGTGCACATGTATTGCGTGTGTCATACTTCGCGTTGCCTTCATTTTGTAGTAGTAGTAGTAGTAGTAGTAGTAGTAGTAGTCTTATTTCTTTCCTTTCGGCGTTGAAAATAGCCTTTATTCCGTACTTTCGTCTTTAGCGACGTTGGAATAAACAACTCGGTGATATAAACAATTAACACACAATAATGTACACTTCTTTTGGTTACGTGCCAGAAGCGACCGTGCCGGATGCGGCCAGGCCAATATCGTGCCACTAGCGACCGAGTGGTAAAGCATCGTGCCGCATGCGACCCATCAATCACAGTTTATCTACATTTAGGGCTGTCACCAAGTGGCAGATTGCTTATCACTTGCTAACTTGGTCTTTTCTAAAATAAAGGTCTGACGCCGTGGTTAGCCGGTTCGAGTGACGTTGGTCGGGAAAAAATAATTATAATAATGTTGCTGGCTTTACGTCCCAGTAACTACTTTTATGGTTCAAGGAGACGCCGAGGTGCCGGAATTTAGTCCCGCAGGACTTATTTTCCGTGCCAGTAAATCCAGCGACACGAAACTGACGTATTTGAGCACCTTCAAATCCCGCCGGACTTAGCCAGGATCGAACCTGCCAAGTTGGAGTCGGAAGACCAGCACCTCAACCATCTGAGCCACATAGCCTGGATGAAATAAATTTCACCATCAGAATGTAGGCCGGCAGGTTGGTGGTAGAATGCGTGTCAGGAACCTGGATTCAAAGCTAAACCACTTCGCAGTGTTCAAATAGTGAGAGCGTATGGCGCTGTTGACAGTGATTCGTCCGTCGGATGGCGACGTAAAGCTTTGAACAGACCCTTTGGTATTATTCGAGAAGAGTAGGCTACGTGCCGATACCGGGTTTCATCTCTCCCTACCTCATTATCATAATCCCACAACCAGACGTGCAAGCCGCCCGTGGCGTCAGGTAGAAAGACCTGCACTAGGAGAGCCGAACACTTCCTCGGACACTCCCGGCACAAGATAAGTAAGTAGGCCTAAGCCGTAAATAATTTCAGAGAATTGGGAAATTTATTGAATATCACCCATGGTAAATTATTCCATTCCCTAACACCTCGTCCTATAAACGAATATTTGCCACAATTTGTCGTCTTGAACTCTAACTTTATGTTCACATTGTAAACGTTCCTACTTTTTAAAACACCACTCAAACCTATTCGTCTACTAATGTCATTCTACGCCATCTCTCCACTGACAGCTCGAAACATCCCGCTTAGTCGAGCAGCTCGTCTTCTTACTTCCAAAGTCTTCCCAGCCCAAGATTTGCAACATTTTCATAACGCTACTCGTGTGTTTTGTTACCAAACATTACCGATTGCTTCTAGGGGTTTCAAACTTAACTTCGGAGTCCCCGGTACAGCGTAATTAGATTCTAATACAAATTGAGTTATGACTAGCTGATGTACCCATGCTTTGCTACGGAATTCCACATTGTATTTAGAATTCTAGGTTAAGTACTGTACACGTTGTTAGATTATATTAAATTGCATAGCTCTTAGTTATCCAGAAAAGCGACGGGAAAGTCACCATACGTCTTTCCTCATGTGAAGACTGGGTTAGGGAATTATAATTGCAGGTTCTCTTGCCTACTATCAATCACAATTAACTTGGGGAGTTTTCATTATGATGGCAGGCCCACTTGCCTACTGCCAGTCACTCGAGTTGGGCAGTTTGATGATAATGGCAGACACTCACTCTCTACCTGTCTTTTTACATTCTCAGAAAGACTGTCTTTGTGGTTTTCCCAACTGAAATCATCATAGGTCATTACAATGAAGTCAATAAGAATGTCGCGGTTACAAGCAATGCTATTACCGAGCTCGATAGCTGCAGTCGTTTAAGTGCGGCCAGTATCCAGTATTTGGGAGATAGTGGGTTCGAACCCCACTGTCGGCAGCCCTGAAGATGGTTTTCCATGGTTTCCCATTTTCACACCAGGCGAATGCTGGGGCTCTACCTTAATTAAGGCCACGGCCGCTTTCCTGTCCCATCGTCGCCATAAGAACTATCTGTGTCGGTGCGACGTAAAGCCGGTAGAAAAAAAGAGCAGTGCTATCATATGAAATACTCGATCAAATATAAAACTGCGCATTTTCTCATTTTTAACGAACAGTACTACGCTGCCGATCTAACAGTCCAAAGTTCCCGACCTGGAATGACCAGGCCGCAGACAGCCGTGAACACTCCTCTGCCTTTATTCCTGTAAGTGTGCACACTACTCATTCCAATCAGCGCCTCAGAGTAGGGATGAAATTCGCAGAATACTATGATAAACCAATGCATTACGTACCAGTAGTATCAGAAAATCGATGAACCAGAGGAAAGTCGTGCTAGAGAAGGAAGTTATCTAACTCCACATCACCCTGTGGATGGGGGCGGTAGAATATCACCCACGATATTCCCTGCCAGCCGTAAGAGGCTCTCAACTTTGGAGCGTGGGTTAGCGACCACGGGGCATTGATTTGAGTACTAGCACTGCTTCCACTTACGTGTGCAAGGTTCCTCACTCTCATCTATCCTTTCCGCCCTCTCTTGTGCTTTTCCGACCCCGGCGGTATTAGAACTTTCTAGGCCTAGGGAGTCTTTCATTTTCACGCCCTTCGTGGCCCTTGTCTTTATTTCGCTGATATCTTCATTTTTCGCAGTGTCGGATCCCTTCTATTTTTTCTCTCTGATTAGTGTTATATAAAGAATGGTCACCTAGCTGTACTTCCTCTTAAAACAATAATCACCACCACCACCTCCTCTAACTCCACAGCTACTTCCCGCCAATACCGTATTCACATAGGCGGTTGTACTCCGCACGCAGCAGTAATCCCATCTATCGGAGATGAGTGGCAACAGAAGAGATAAAGCATATCACAAAAACAATGGTCAATGTAATGCCATTCTTGAGCAGTTTTATGAGTTTTTGATATTGTAGGCTTCACATTTAGTTAAACTTCACAGTAAAGTTCTTGAAAAGTAACTGAGGAAGATGCTGCTCTGTCATATCTGTTTCCCGAAAATCCAGGGACTGATCCTGATGATCCCCAAGAGCTGTACTTATAGATCAGTTAACTGTGAAACAAATAATCTTTGTTAAGATGTAACCGAACTTATGTTATCCTAGTATTCAGTAGATCACCTGATTGTACATTTCCCCAAAATTTTTAGGATTTTGTCCTTAAAATCTCTCTTGCGTTATACCTATTTATGATCCATCTATGTTTTCTTTGGGGAAGGAATACCTCGGTTTATAGCATTCCAAATTATACATTACACTGACATATTTCAACGACGAATAATGTATGTTTTATTTAAACTTTTGTAGAGAAATGTACTCATTCATTATTACTTTGAGCTTTTCATGCAATCGTTCGAATTGTTCTCCGTAAAGAGCTGTATAGGTTGCATTTCCCGATGACTAATTCAGTGTACATTAATGTAGTGCACATTTTGCGGTTTAGTAGTTGAACAGAACAAAGATAATTTCATTCCCTACACCGTAAGCAGTGTTTTCAATTTTTGGCCATTTTTCTAACTTTTTCTGGTTCTAATTTAGCTTACGTTATTTTGGGTGATGACACAGCTTATAAAATGACAATTTGCTTGTCAACGCCGGTCGCATCCGGTACGGTTACAGAAAATGCGGTCGCTAGTGACACGGGTCGCATGCTGCATGGTCGCATCTGGCACGCCACCACTTCTTTTATTCTTCAAAACGTAGATTCCAATGAGCGAGAGCTCATTGAAAAGCAAAATACATCATACATACGCGATATCAGTTTATATAATTACAATATATGAGAAAATGGTCAATAGTGACAGTATTAGAGCAAAACAAATTAATGTACAGATCTATACTAGGTTAACGTATTCATTTAACTCATTTAAAATACTTTCTTGTTTCAACTTTCATTTTAATAGGTTTTTATTTCAAGTATAAGTTTAGGTAATTCATTGTAAAGTTTTGACAAAACTATTTGTAAATACTTAATCCATATTTGGCTATTAAGAGCTCCTTGTATTGTAGTTATGTCCATCAGCATTACTGTTTTGTATATTATATTTATTTTTGCTCTTGCAGATTGTCATAAAACAAAGAATACTACCTATAATAATAGTTTTGTCCGTACAGTTTAATTTTTGGCCTCTTACTTTGTTGTCTAAAAAATATTTATCAGGTATTAGGTATACGATAGTGGAAAAGAGGTTAATTTGAATTGTTGTGTCTGTCTGTCTGTCTGTCTGTCTGTCTGTCTGTCTGTCTGTCTGTCTGTCTGTCTGTCTGTCTGTCTGTCTGTCTGTCTGTCTGTCTGTCTGTCTGTCTGTCTGTCTGTCTGTCTGTCTGTCTGTCTGTCTTGACATCACGGGAAAACGAGTTGAGAAACTTTTTTGAAATTCGGTATGTGAGTTCAGAGATAGCCGGAGAGTGCTCTATGCTTAATGTTATTTATTATACAATGACGTAGCTATATCAAGGAATTCAAACAGGATATATAAAATTTCTCCGATAATTCTCCCATTGCGCCACAGCCCCAAAATGTCATGGCCTACCAAGCGACCGCTGCTCAGCAGAACACCTGCAGATTGCGAGGTGTCGCGTGGTTTGCACCACGAATCCCTTCGGCCTTCATTTTTGGCTTTCTAGACCGGGGCCGCTATCTCACCGTCAGACAGCTCCTACATTTTAATCACGTAGGTTGAGCGAACCTCGAACCAGCCGTTAGATCCTGGTAGAAATTCCTAACCTGGCCGGGAATCGAACTGAATACGTAGTACGTTAGGTTTATTTGTGCAAAATTATCTTCCCGTTCTAATCTACGTACACAAAATGCTCGGTTTAGGTGCCAGGAGCGCTGACTGAATTTAATAGTTTAGCATGTAGCGTGATAAGCAACTCGTCCATAGGGCGGTACCTCAACATACGTGCTCTTCGACAACAGTGTTCTTACCATATCCCTCTTCTTCTTATTCATATTCTTCTTCTACTTCACGAATGGGTCGCTTGGGACGACAGGAATCAACATTTGTTACATTTCCTTTTCGCCCAGGATTCTTTCATACACAAAAAGTGAGTGTGTTTCCTTTCCTCCGACCACGTTTGTCGTGTGATCTATCTCTCTTTTTAGGGGCCGTTGATGTTAGGCCCCTTTAAACAACAAGCATAGTCATGATCATCATTTCTCTTCTTCCTCGAACACGGTGTTTATGTGATTTTTCTGATTGCATTTCGCTGCGTAGATTTGGCGATCAATTCTTTAAGACGTTTTTTGTTTGCTTAAACCAATTCAGCCTAGTAGTCTTGTTTATTTAGGAATGTGTGAGTTTTGTTTGGGTCCATTCTTTTTATGGGTTCCAGGAATTCGATTCTTCGCATGCGTATTTTGTCTATGAGATTGGGGATTTATTAGTAGATTTCTGCATTAGGTTTACGGTAACTTACTGCGTCTTTTGTTCTTGGTCCTGTAATTCTTCTTGTGATTATGCGTTCTTTTACTTCTAATCGCTCCTTTACTGTTTTATGTTGGAGATCGAGTGTGTCTGATGCGTCGAGTAGGTTTACTTCTAGGTTGTATAATGTCGGATTCTGCAGTTCCAAGAGTCTTCTTTGTTATGAATATGTAAAAAATGTTAAATCAGTTTCCAATTTTTTGTCTTGATTCCTTTAATTTCTTTTCATTATAATTTGCAGTGACCCATTCACAGAGGTATTTAAATTATTTGACGCGGGTGATCCTGTTTTTGCCATGCTCATATGGTGCTAGTCTGATGGCTGTCGTTATTTTTTTTTTTAGTTGGAAGTTAGTATTATCAACAACAACAACAACAGTCTTTCGAAATAATTGCACTTCCGTTGAATTTAGGAGTAAAATGTGGTCTGTTGTGATCTGTAGGAGCTGAATGCTCTTCAGAACTGTACCGTATTATATTCAATATAGTGTATTCCCTGGTGTTTTTTATTTACTGCTAAGCAACTGTATGTACCCTCGTAACACTAATCAGAACAAAAAAGGAAGAGATCCCATCATTCGAAGTATGGAGGAATTGATATCGCCAGGAGAAAGAGAGGGTTCATGACGGGTGTGAAAATAAAAGATTCCTTCGGTTCACTCTTAAAGTTGAAAGCAACGAAACTGGCACAAGTTAATGAAATCAATAGCATACTCAGTTAGGGGACTCCGTGGTTGCCAACCCACGCTCGAAAATTAAGAGCCTCTAGGCGTCACCATTTTTCGTCGCGTCTTACGATAAGCAGGAGATGCCACTGCCCCCACTCGCGGGAGAAGTAGAGTATATTCGCTGGGCGAGACGAAGCGAGCGCGAACAAGCTCCGTCCAAATACATGAATGAAATGCATTGGCTGCAATATAATGAATACCAAATCTGAGGTGCTGAGCAAATATAAATTAGGCGAGAAATGGAATGGAAACGCGGATGAATGAGGCCAGAATAACACAGTATGTATGCGATCGCGAAATGAGCACACACTAGCTAATCAACGTAACGGGCTTCTGCTATATTCAGTGGAGATGAGACTTCCTGAATGTTACAAAGGAAAAAGGCGATGTCTTCCCTGATGGAATTTTCTGCTAACACTGGAGCCGCTGCCATTGAGCAGTCAGTTAGTCGTTGTCCTGTTCACAAGATACTGGAGGTCGATGGCATTTCAGGGTGTTCTAAATGCAACAGCTCCATGTCTTTGACTTCCTGCTCTGTAAAGAACTCCCAGTAGAAATAAGGCCTCGTGTCGATAGATTTACTGGCACGTGAAAGAACTCTTGTGGGACGAAATTCCGGCACCTTACCGTCTCCGAAAACCGTAAAAATGTAGTGGGACGTAAACACGAATGGCATTATTAGTCTTAAAGTCAGTAATTATTTATTTTCTCAATTCTAATCACTGTCACTTTCACAGCTGGTACAAATTATATTTACACAGTTTTTACGGAAAATTTACTTGAAACATCTGGAGCAAATTGTCGCCACTTTTATCATTTTGTCTTTTTGCTGTTTCGTGTGATTTTTTTTTTCAAGAACTGATTACACCTTCTTGTATGTCATCCAAGAGACGCAGCAGTTGAGGGTGGCACCAAAGGATGGCTCTTTGTAAAACCTATACCTATACTGATATGTAGGCCTAACTTGGTCTAAGAATTATCTGTCCGTAGTATTTCTTTTTAGAATTTCTATGTCCTTTTATGTTTACATTTTTAAATTTTGTTTATAGTGGTTAAGTGTAAGAGAGGGCCGTGAGTCCTAACTTCGCCACAAATGTAAGTCAGGAATAAATAAATAAATAAATAAATAAATAAATAAATAAATAAATAAATAATGCATCTTTCGACCTCTCTTCCACAAATTACCTCATCTCATAGACAAAGAGAATCAGTATTGTAGATTCTTCCACTGTCTGCAAACTAAACTAAATGCATTTTGGTGCTCAAGGAATAATCAATATATTACTCCGATTTTTTTCTGATGTATTTCTTATTCTGGTTGAGATAGTTCTTGATTAAAATTGCATTGCAATTTATACAAGTAATGTTTATAAGGGTGGAAAAAAGGTATAGTGTTTGGTTCCTCGCTATACTGTGCGATATCTCGCCGTTTGGTCAGTTAATCTCCACCCCTTTAGTCTCATTGCAATATAGTGTTCTCTCTCTTCATCTTCTCATTGAGAAGTCATCCACTTTGTCATCACGAGGTACGTGGTAAGGTCTATCTATTATTATTATTATTATTATTATTATTATTATTATTATTATTTAATAATCGTCTCGAGCGGGGAAAATGCTAGACAAGCATATCGACGGTCTAGTTCTAATACCAGGTATTCGACAATACTTTTCCTCTCCATGTCTGGTCCCGCCTCCCAGCTACATAGAGATGCAGTCTATCGGAACATTGTTTATTGTGATGATTTTCCTTTGCGTGTGTGTAAAGGAAAATTAACCTTAAATACATTATACTATGTGTTCAGTCCTCAGAGCCCGAAGGCTGGTTGGATCCTCAATAGCTCTGCCATCAGCTGTCATAGATGGCCTAGGCATCACTGGAGAGGCGTACTAGGGAAATGAGGAGTGAGGTAGTTTCCCGTTGCTTTCCTCACCGAGCCAGAAGTTGCTATTACATATCAGTCTGCCAAGCCCACTGAAATGCATGACCAATCGACCCTATGAGCAATATTTTCACACCACTCATTGCAGGGACTGGCTGCAGAAGGAATGGCATTACTAGCATCACTCATACCTCAGTCACTTTCATTTTGTCAAAGCCAAGGATAAGGCTGAGACAGATCAATGAAAGTAACAAAATTGCTCTAGCCCAGACCAGAAGACGTAGTGCACTGTAAACACTAGGTCCCGCCAGCAAAGGCACACATTATACTATAGGAGTGCGTAAATACGTCACTCAAATACGCATTCCTGGAGTACGGTATGATGAGATATATTTTCCTTTACACATACGCATAGGAAAATGAACACAACGAAAATTGTTCTGATGGACTGCATATTGATATGTGGCTGGTAGGCGTGACCAGTCTTAAGGAACCGAACTCGATAGCTGCAGTCGCTTATGTGGGGCCAGTATCCAGTATTCGGGAGTTCGAACCCCACTGTCGGCAGCCCTGAAGATGGTTTTGCGTGGTGTCCCATTTTCACACCAGGCAAAAGCTGGGGCTCTACCTTAATTAAGGCCACGGACGCTTCCTTTCTATTCCTAGTCCTTTCCTGTCCCATCGTCGCCATAAGACCTATCTATGTCGGTACGACGTGCAACTTGTAAAAACGAAAAATAAGTCTTAAGGAAAATAATGGATAAGAACTGCATTGTCAGGTCAGATACGTGGTATTAGAACTAGGCCGTCGATATGGTCATCGCCCAAGGGATGTAGTAACTGACATCAGTAAAGGCTGTAATAGTGAATAATAATGTTTTTAGTTTTACAACCTACTAGTATGGTTTTCAGATCTCTCGGTTTTTTTTTTCCTCCATAGCAGATCTTTTACGTGTTGGAAAATTTACCGACACAGGTTTGGCGCATTCTAGCCCCTTCATATACCGCCAGACTGAGCCGAGGTCGAACGTGCGAAATTGGACTCATTAGGCCAGCGCTCTGCTATCCGAGCCACTCAACCCGGCAGATAATGATTGTTTAAATGAAGTCTAGCGGAAGGAATCGCTAATCGAACTCTGTGTGCCCCCCGTGGGTGGGGGAGCAGACGAAGAATACACCCACGGTATCCCCTGTCTATTGTAACAGGCGACTAAAACGGGCGAACTAGGCGTGGAAATGGATTGTGACTTTGGTGCCATGAAGTGTACCCCTTGTGGGTGAGAGCGGCTGAATACGTCCACAGGTCCCTGCCTATCGTAGAAGACGACTAAAAGGGTCATGCGATCATTGGTCCCCACTTTATCAATTTTTCCTTGAGGGTCGGTTGTAGACCGAATGAAAATTTGGTGTGCGTGCTGGTTGGAGAGGGGCCTCTTAAATGTGTGCCTACGTTCGAAAGTCCAGATTGTATCCCCAACCCGTCGGGTGGGAGCGCCATGTACTCAGCAGTAGTATCCGCCTGACAACGCAGGTACCCGCACAGCCGAATGCCAGAAGAACATATTATTATTATTATTATTATTATTATTATTATTATTATTATTATTATTATTATTATTATTATTATTATTATTAATCAATATTTATCACTCTGTATACGCTATACATGCTATTATGGATGATACGAGGAAAGGAGCCCTGGTACTCATTACCTCAGTCAGTCGATATTAGGCATCGTTCAACGGCGGACCGCGGGCAATACGTGCTACGACTTACTCAAGAATATGTAGGTGCACATTTCATCGGGGGAAAAAAAAAGATCTGGGCACCCACTAAGTCCAGCCTATGTTCCGTCTGTGACTCGTCTACTATTGGTTTGTCTTTACACGAAGATGGACACTTTACTTCTAACACTCCTGTCAGCTACATTTCCTCTAAGAACTATGCCATCTGGAGATCCACAAATCCAAGGTTGTTTCTTGTGGATTATTAACCCACATCGAATAACACGAACAACAAATGAACTTCCATAGCATTCTATTGACATTCACTTTCCATTTCACTCCCGTAAGAAATATTGTTCAAAGCAGTTCCCCCAATTGGAGATTCAGTTACAAATGCGAGAGCTAAGTATCAAAGTTATGTCGCCTAGTTTTGATCCGATGTACTTTCGTGCTAGTAGATATTCTTATCTTTCTTGAAACCACCGAGGGCTTCCTGATTGAGATAGAGTGATTTACAGGTGCTTTCTAACCGCCTCCGACACTCGTAGATAGGCGTACTCCATTTTTGATAGCAACTTCTGTATGATGATGGAATAAAATGGCGTATGGCTTTTAGTGCCGGGAGTGTCCAAGGACATGTTCGGCTCGCCATGTGCAGGTCTTTTGATTTGACTCCCGTAGGCGACCTGAGCGTCACGATGAGAAAGAAATTATGATGAAGACGATACATATACCCAGCCCCCGTGCCAGCGAAATTAACCAATTATGGTTAAAATTCCCGACCCTGCCGGGAATCGAACTCGGGACCCGTGTGGCCAAAGGCTAGCACGCTAACCATTTAGCCATGGAGCCGGACTATATGAATGATGTTTCATGCCCACCGAGTATCAAACTAGAAACCACATCATTATGGTTGCGAGTGAGAATGCTCGTCGCTGTGCATTTGAACTTACGATCTTACATTGTGCTCACTATCTGTGTCGTCAAGTGCGCCTGTCGTATAAGTAGATTTTTAAGAATGCATTTTTTCATCTCCTCTCAGCATGCCTTCTTTCTGAATCACCCATTATTTATTGTGGTATTCAAAAAAAGGAAAATGTCTTGAATTCCTTCTCACAGAGCTTTCACAGAATGAAAAATAGCGTAGGAAAACTGAGGGAGTCCCCTGACCATTTCAGTAAGTTCGCACTTTGTTCTGAACTACAGCGCGACGCTATTCTCCGTTGTTGACAGTAATGAAGCCGTGAAGAAAGCTAGCCACTGCTCCATGCTGATGGCTGTTGGCTTGTGCAACTTTATGAGAATTTCTTCCTTAGGAAAGAAAACACTTTGCGCTATCTTGAATTTACGACGCGCTGGCAGTTTGATTGTTACGCCGCCTCTCGATAGGTCCCAGCTCGTACCGTCTCTAAAGTATTTATGGACCCCCTTTTGTTTTATAGTCAATCTCGCTGTTGCACAAGGATATTGCAGCTAAACCACTGCACAACATCGAGATGATAACTTTCGAGAATTATATTGCTGAGATATTCTTTGTTTATTGCTCGAGTTTTATGTTACAACTTGGAGGATTTTGCATTGCACCGGGATATTGAAATGTATATTTGTCCTAGTTCCTTTACCGTTGTTATCTCTTCATGCAATCTCCATAAAATTTCGATAATGCTACCCTGAGTTGTGTAATCCATGTGGGAAGTTTTGCTGTCATAAAATATAACTTTATTTGAAGGATAGAAATGCAAACATGTGTTTACTTTTGAGACAGATATGAAGGTCCGCAGGGGTCTGCATCCAATCGTCGAAGTTAAGACATTTGTCCCTTGATTCTTACTTGTTCAGTGGTAAGATACTCGATCTGTTAATGGTTTGGCCTGGTTTCTTCGTACACTTTATCCAATATTCCTCTTCTTCTTCTTCCGCTTCTTGCGCCGTCTCCTCACAGAAGGTTAACGGCCATCATGGAGTAATTTATCCTACTTGGTTTCTCTTATCGTGGAGGTCGAACTGCAGTCGGAGGATCCGCCTACAGGATAATCTCCGCTTTCGTCTACCTTTCCCGTCTGCCATGCCTTCTAATTTCAGAATCGCATTGTTTAACATCTTTCAAGATTTTAAAAGAAATCACACTTCACATCCAGCCACCTTCTCAAGAAGATATCCGATTCCTTCCAGATCTTGAAGTTACGCTTGAAGTGATTTTTCTGATAGTTATCTAAGGTGCTCTACCTTTTCCATAACGTGTAGTAATGAATCGCCATTACTTTAAGTGCCGAGAGTGTCCGACGACAGGTGCAGATCTTATGAATTGAAGTCCGTAGGCCACCTGCGCGTTGTGAAGACGACACACCCAGAACCCCTGCCAGCGAACTAACCAATTAGTATTAGAATTCCCGACCCTGCCGGGAATCGAACCTGGGACCCCTGTAACCAAAGACCAGCACGCTAACCATTTAGCCGTGGAGCCTGGCGTGACTTGTAGTGTTTAAATTTTATTTGTTGGGGGTATGTGTAGCTAAATCATAGATGTCACAGATGGCTAGATTTGGGAGCTCAAACTTCCTTGACTGCTTGCGAACACTGAACTAGTAAATGTGAAAGCATAATCGTTGTTGTTCTGTCATTTTGGCATTGCTTCATAGTAATCAACCACCATCCCATTGTTCGAACCCCTCTGCCGGTGGTGGTCGGAGGTCTGAACTTGTCTACCTATGGAGGGCACTTTGGCGCTCGTGGCAGTGGAGACAGGCAAAGACTTAATGGGGACAGGGCATGTAGACTTAGGTCCGGTATTAAAATACATTGTCCTGTCTAAGTTAAACCGAGGTGAAAAAGGAATGATACGATCTTGGTAGCAGTGACTGTTAAGAAGAAGTGACTGTTGTTTATGTTTTGTTTACTTCTGATAGCAAAAACGGCGGATGAAAACAATAATCGTTATGTTTATTTTACTTCCAAGAATGTACGGAACTGATAGTGCAGTTAGTACGCAAATATGTTTTGATTTGTGATATTTCCATGCCGTTGTTCCTGTTCATCTACAACAGTTTCTATAACGCAACATTGAAACTATGTGTTATAGGAAACTACCAATCTGAAAATCTTTATTTAAAGTTGTCATCGAAATTCAAAGGGCTCTTTTATGATAAAAGTACATCCCTCTTTTATTCACGGAAAACCCTGTAGTTTAATAAAATGCGTTACTTTGTTATTTTGTTTTCCAAAATTTACACTTTTGATATCGTCCCTTTTCTGCCAGAAGGGCGAATGTTACAAAGCTCCTCCTATCCATTATTTCCCTTAAGACTGGTCACGCCTTCCAGCTATATATTGATATGCGGTCCATCAGAACAATTTCTGTTGAGTTCATTTTCCTATGCGCATGTGTAAACGAAAATGAACCTTAAATACATCACACTCTAGGCGTGGGTAAATGTCAAGCAAACATGGATTCCTTCAGTATGGTACAGTAAGGTGTATTTTCCTTTACACACGCGCATAGGAAAATGAACTCAACGGAAATTGTTCTGATGGACCGCATATCAATATATGGCTGGAAGGCGTGACCAGTCTTAAGGGAAATAATGGATAGGAAGAGCATTGTAACATTCGCCGTTTTGGCAGAACAGGGACGATATTAACAGTTTGAAAAGGCCAATTTTGCATTATTCTCTTTCGGTGCGTATTTCATTTTAGCTCCGATATGCTGAAATACACTGACTTAGCAAATGTCATGGGGTAGTCACCTAATAGCGTGTGGGGCCTCCTCTGGCCCTCCGAACTGCAGTGAGACGCCGTGGAAGTGAGTCGACAAGTCCCTGGTAGTCCTCTGTACGCAACTAACACCAAATCGTTTGCAGAGCGGCCGCCAATGCTGTTCTGTTCGTGGGTGTAGGATCCATGGCACGGAGCCTGCGTTCCAGGACATCCCAGATATGCTCGATAGGGTTCATATCGGGGCTCCTGGGTGGCCATGGCAGTCGTTGGACCTCCGCTGCATGTTCCTGGAACCATTCCCGGGCGACGTGGGAGCGATGTGGCGGCGCGTTATCATCTTGAAACACCGCAGAACCATCTGGGCGCTGGAAGTCCAAAAATGGGTGGAGATGGTCTCCAAGCAGCTCAACATACCGCGTACCATTCAAAGTCTCTTCCAGAACAACTAGGGGGCCCATTCCGTACCAGGAAAATGCACCCCAGACCATAACAGAGACACCAGCGGCCTGGACCACACCTTCGAGGCAGGCGGGATCCATCGCTTCATGTGGTCTGCGCCATACACGGTGCCTCCCATCGGCATGGTGCAGTTGAAATCGTGATTCGTCCGACCATATCACGTTACGCCATTGTTCCAGTGTCCATCCCTGGTGACTGGCGACAAATGCGCGTCGTTGTGCCTTGTGCCGGATGACGGTGGGTTAACAGTGGCACCCGTGTGCGGCGCCGGCTCCCATACCCCCAAAGAACCCATGTTACTACGGATTGTCCACTGCGAGACGTGTCTAGCACGGCCTGTGTTGAATTGAGCTGTGATTTGTTGCACGGTTGCCCGTCTGTCACTATTGACAATCCGTCTCAGATGTCGCCGGTCACGGTCATCGAGGGTGGCTGGACGGCCGGTGGTTCGTCTGTTGTGGACGGTGACACCCGCATTCAACCATTCACAATACGCCCTGGACACGGTTGATCGTGTGTAGCCGAATTCCCGCACCACTTCCGAAATCTCACTTCGCATCCGTCGGGCACCGACCACCATACCTCGTTCGAACGGTGTCAGCTCACGACGACGTTCCATGTTACACCTGTCACATGGACAGCCACTGCTGACAAGGTCTCCTATGCAACTGCTGCTGGCATAGGGGCGTGTGGTGCGCAGACAACACACCTGTGCATCAGTGCTCCGCTATCCCATGACATTTGCTCAGTCATTGTAGGTAATCACTCTCATTACCTTGGGTTTTGAATCCTGCGTAGCACTTAGCCTGTGTAATTTTAATATCTGTATTAGAATTATGTACCAACAAGAGTACTCTTTCGGGGTACAGGAAAGTGTTTACAAACTCAATTTTCCATAGTTTAGGGATGGCTGTTATGATTAAATATTTTAGTGGGGATGATTATTGCCTAATACCTGTTCCCAATGTATTGACCCTTTTCATACTGTAAAATATCGTGGGACCCATATTGAAGTGATGAATAGTTTTAAGTCCCGCAGCATGCTTACAATCCTGTACCCTAATTACCGTGACTCCTTATGTGTAGTCACAGGATTTTTATTTATTTATTTATTTATTTATTTATTTATTTATTTATTTATTTATTTATTTATTTATTTATTTATTTATTTATTTATTTATTTATTTATTTATTTCGTACCACTCAATGCCTTGTTTACAGTTTCAAATGAAATTGTTCGACGGCTTACACCGAGTCACATATTCTTTTTACTCTTTGGAGCGAGTTGGTCATGCAGTTTGAGTCACGTAACTGTGAGCTTGCATTCAAAATATTGTAACCCCACTGTCGGCAGTCCTAAAAATGGTTTCAGACGGCTTCTCATTTTCACACCAGGCTGTACGTTAATTAAGGCCACAGTCCTTCCCAGTCCTAGCCATGTCTTATCCCATAGTTCCCATAAGACCTGTCTATCTTGGTCCGACGTAAAACAAATAGCAATAGATATTTGGAAGTTTGTGGGAATCTTAAAATCACCAACACCTTCATTATTATTCCTCGTGCGGTAGAAACGCATTGTTACTAAAAGATTGAAAATTATATTTTGCACAACTTCTTTTACGCAGTGTTTTTCGATACACCTAATAATATTATCGGAGAGATTTGACATTTTATGTTTTTTCCCGTAATATTGTTACGTCATCGTATTCTAATCATATATTAATATAGCCTGGTACCCTACCCGACTATCCCTGAACTTACATCTCGAGTTGCGAGGAATTCTGTTTAGCCGACTTCTCGTGATGTCAGCACAAACAAACAAACAAACAAACAAACAGTCGAACAGACAGAAATTTAATTGAACCTATTTTCCATCTTCGAATATCTAGTCCGATATTTAAACGAAGCATGGAGCGAAAATTTAAGAGGACAGAAAAATAAATGTATATAGATATTTTGGAGATATTTAGAAAAACGAAAAGAGATATCTCATTCTAAATTAGCTATATTTGTATCTAAAATATCATCTCTGTATAATGTTTGTAAAATTTACGATATTTTGTCGCACGTGAATGAAGTATTTGCAGTTGTCCTTTGGGTGTATTTTTTTAAATAGAATATACGGCGAGTATCTTAGTCTCTCTTCTTCCTCAACCTGTCCCAATTTAACAAATCTGAGCGTTAATGTTAATTTAACGTTTTTATTTTTAATACTTTTAGTTGGCCTATCTTTGTTACGTAACCTCCTTACAGTTATGAGAGAATGCATGTTTGATTAGATATTCGCTCTAAAAATTTAAGTTGGAAATTATTTAACAATATTTTGTTTGAGTGAAACAGGAGGGCCTTCATCGTTTTGTATTCTTTATATTAGGCAGGCATTCGTTTGTAGTGCTTTCGTGATGTATATTCAAACGAAAAGTTTGCGTACATTAATGGGATATCTTGTTTGTTAATTTATAAATATGACGGAAGCATGTTTCTCTCTGCTGTACGGTCCGTTCCCTTTCCCTTCGTTAATATCAAGCTCTAGAATATTGTCTTCCCCTCTGAATATTTCATGGTTACCATGTGCGTGTTCATCTCATTCTCGTTTCCTTTTGTTTCAGGTAAGAGATGTTCCGTGACATATTTTTCATAGAAGGTAAGTGGAGAAGACAATTTTCCTTCTTTCTCTCAATGAGCTGCATCCTTTCCATGTACATTTTCTGCTTTTATCGAGCTTTCGTGAGGTTAATCTGTAGGGTTCAAAGTCAATATCTATTTGAGTTTATCTCGAGAATTTAACGTTTCAGTTTTTATACACCAGTTATAAGCCATCATGTAAACTAGCATTTCGAGAAGCATTCTTGTAGTACAGTGGTCAAGACACTCGCTCCAACGTGGATTCGAGTCTCCATTAAGCTGTCTCTTTTTAAACTTTTATTTTTGTTGCTTGCCGTTGTTTTTAATTGTGTCTCTTGTACACACACACACACACATACATACACACATACACACATACACACACACATACATACATACATACATACATACATACATACATACATACATACATACATACATATCTTACGCACGTAGAAACCAATAACAATAAAATCAGCTTTCTTATGGACTTATGCTCTTGGTGAACATTCTGTCTGCAGGCCTCTCGGAATAAATCAGCGCCTCCGCGACCCTCTATTTGCAACTAGCTTTGTGGCCTCATTTATTTCTGGATGCTTCCTTTTATTGCTAATTTATAGTTTTATAGTTCAGTCATTGCATCACTTTCTAAACCTAGCACTTATATAAAGCGTTTTCCTATTAGAAAATCATCATTATGTAAAGGCTTTGCCTTGTCGTTTTAACCATTGATCTCTTCTCTCTGCGATCCTTTTCATCTCTCCATAACCTTGGCATCCCATCATCTCAACTACCTCTTCAATGATCTTCTTCCGTCCTTTCCCTCTGCCTTTCTTTCCCATCGCCTTGCCTGCGAACAAGTTCTTTATGAAGTCATTATTATGCCGGAGAATGTCACCAAAAACTGACGCTTTTCTCCTTTTTATCGTTGTTATTAAATGTTACACATAAATATTGTGATTAAATATTTAATTTAAATATATTACCAATAACAGGAAATATGAGTAGAGAGACAGAGATAAATGCAACAGCTAATTATAAAATTATAAAAATTATAAAATTTGAAAAATGACTTGGAGACACGAAGCTGTGTACCGCATGTTACGAAGCCAGGGCTTTGATTAGAATCCTTCCGCCAATAATGGCATATAATGACTTAGAATTGATATTTGAAAACGAAACACCTAAAATCTCTTACATGAAAGCCAATTCGAGGTTATTTCCAGTTTGATTTTGAACCCATGTAATTTTCCTCGCGATCGCTCGACATAATCAGTGCCCGTGATGCTGTGTGCGCGAGAGTGTGTTGTAATATATTGTTGGTAGGAGTTAATTTAAATCACCTGTCTGGAAAGCCAAGAATAGAGGATTCGTCACCCTGAGCAGGTGGCACCTCGTAATCTGCAGTTTTGAGACTAGCAGCGGTCGCGTGGTAGGCCAGTGCCCATCAGGGCTGTTGTACCATGCTTTCTCGAAATTGTTTAATCACGATGATATAATCGAAGTTACAGAAACGGAATCTGTAATATGGGGACTGGAGAAGTTCTGTTAAAAATTGAAAGTAAGGCCATAAAATTGCTAATGAATCATATACCGGTAGTTTCAAATCAGTGAATGGTGCACGATACTGAATAAATAGCCCTTCTTTGTACCAAGGGCACCCTGTACGTTCTAGATGAATTACGATAATCTGAGATTACTAGGCACACGGTAATAACAAATATTTATCAAATATGTCAATCATAATAATAATAATACAATGATCTTAAGAGTAACATTCATGATTAAAAGCCTGTTACGGTCTCTTGCTTTTATCAACATACTGGGCTAATTTACGTCGTATGTCACAGAAAATACAGCTAATAATTTTCAGTTCTCAAGACTGAATCCCGAAGTGGCTGATAACTTACCCGTCAGGTAACTAAGGTTTACACTGTTGATAGCGCTAACCGGGAGTGGTCTTTTTCGATCTTCTACTTGTTAGACCAGGACCTCTCAGAGTGCATGCACTGTGCACGGTGCAAAAGACGACTTATCTTGGTTGACCAGAGTGCAGACTCCCACTCCTCGATTTGGAGCAATAGCGCTGTCTCTCTTTCCCCCACGCCTGTCTCGCTCGCTCCGCCTATCTCCCCCTTCCTCACTTGCTCCGTAGCGCTCCACATCCGAGCCGAGTTGAGGCGAGCTTAGCCGAGTAGCCCAGAGACGAAGCGTTGGTCCGAGTTGAGCCGAGTGGGACCGATGCACTGTGCACAGGAACTCTGCGCCCCAGTTTGCACGCGTGAGATTTTGGGCGTTTGAGAGGCCCTGTGTTAGATCGTGGATTGTTCTAGTAGTTTCACGACATTTGCATAGTTCTTTTTATTTAGTACTGAATTCGCTCGTTATTCATAGTTATTTGCACTTAACAAGATGAATTTATTTCCTCTGAATGTTTAGTTTCAGTCGCATAAGTGCGGCCAGTATAGTGGAGATAGTGGGTTCGAACCCCACTGTCGGCAGCCCTGAAGATGGTTTTCCGTGGTTTGCCATTTTCACCCCAGGAAAATGCTGGGGCTGTACCTTAATTAAGGCCACGGACGCTTCCTGACCACTCCTAGCCCTTTCCTGACCATCGTCGCCGTAAGATCTATGTCGGTGCGACGTAAAGCAACTTGCAAAAAGATGTTTAGTTTCAGTTCCACGAAAGTTTTTGCCGGACTGAGTGGCTCAGTTGGCGGGCTCGATCCCCGCCCATTTCGGTGACATTTGAAGATGACCAAATACGTTAGTCTTCTGTCGAGAGATCTTCTGGCACACGAAAGGACTTCCATGGGACAAAATTCCGGCTCCTCACTGTCTCAGAAAACTTTAAACCATGGTCAATAAAGCCAATAACCGTATTGTGGAAGTTATTACAGACTGGAAGTTAATAACAGACATTTCAAACATCTGTGTAACTTGATAACAAATATGGCTTCGCATTGATGTAGCTAAACAAAATTTCAGGAAATTCAATAATCAAAAATTACCAGTGTTTCCCACTGGGCTCATCAGTTGGATACTGCACCTTTCCAAGACACTGGCCGGCTGGCAACGCCGGTAGCTTGTGACGACTGACTGTCCTTTTCACACTTACGCATTTCTCTTCCCAGGTGTTTCTGGATGCTTTAAAGATGGCTTCAACGGGCTTATGAATTAGTTATGCTTACCAATATTTACAAAGTTACTGGATATTCATTCCTTACAAACTCATCGTAGCTACCCTCATAAAAGCTAGACTTCATCATTCCCTAAAGCGTCTAAAATATAATCTCCATCATACCTTCTTTACACCTGGACGCAATCATGTTGGTTGACGGAAGATAATAGTAGAATCAAAATACAGGCACAGAATTGTCACAAAAATGCGTATAGCGATGTATAGAATCGACTGTAGTCTTCATAGGCATTGTCAGATGATACCACCGTCAACAACAGAACGACAGTGAATGTAGCCTGTTTATTAAGTTCCTGTAAAAGGGCCAAGGTAAAACTGTTATTAATGTTTGATTTCCATGACTGGCAAGTAACTTGAAAAATATTTGTGAATATATAAATATAACCACACATAATTGTAAACCATGTATTTATTATTTATCCAACTGACGAGCCCGCTGCCACACTTGGGTGAAACGGTGGTAATTTCGGTTTGAAAAGGACTTAAAAAGCTCGCTTTAATTTATAAGCCTGTGTCAGCCATTGTCACAACATCCAGAGAAGCTTGGGTTAGGACATGCATAAGGATGAATAAAACTTAGAGTGGAAGTCCTGGAATCGTGATGAAGGAGGTAGAATGCTGTGTTTACAAAACATCGGTCAACAATGGAATGTCAATAGCAGTGAGCACAGAGTACCGAAGGAATGATTTAAAAACTAAAAGAAACTCATGGTTCAAAGTATTGAGGGATAATACAATTTACAGTATATGAAACCGTGGCTCACATACATCTAATTGTTTTTTAATAAAAGTTTTAAAGTTATATATATTGAATAACAGTGACAGAAAATCTTACGATGTTTCATTTTCGTAGATTGGAAAACCAGACAAGATGTTAAAACAGTAGCCTATTGCCGTGCCCGCTTGTCCCTAGTTTTTCAGTCCACAGTGAAACTAAGAGCTGCAAACGAGGACGATGCACTTTCCGTTGTTATCGATCGGAGTCTGACAGTTCTTTGAAAGAAATAAGGAACATTGCCAGTTTAAATTAGCCGTGGACAAGTTTGGAGTTTTATATTCTACTTTTTAAACCAACTCTTCATTTTATTTTGAATCTTCCCTGAACTAGAACTCAAGTACGAGACGTTCTTCTGGTGTTCCATCGACTTCCTCATAACTCATACTTTCACGTAATCAGTACCTACTACAGCCATGTAGAAGACTAGGGATAAAAATATTAATTTGTTTACAAAATCAAGATAAACAAAAATTGAATTTGTCTAGATTATTGAGGGAAGTTAGGCTATTCCTGTTTCTGCCTCATTCAGTCAGGATCGTTCTTTTAAAATGTATATATGTTAATTACTCGCCTACAGGTCTGCTTACCATGCTGACTGTGTAGCTAATACTGATTATGATATGATGATGTGAGAAAGAAACAATGAGGTACGCAATATCTAGAATAGCTATCGAGATCTGATGCAAGTACGGGGTAATATTTATTTTTCCAAACGTGCTAAACTTCTGCAACAGTATACCAACAGGACTATGAACTGAGCAAATGTATCGCACATTGCAGTCTCCGGCACAAATTATTTTCAGCGTTACGACAGTGCCCGACTGTCAGAGGGCTACGTTTTAGTCTATGGACACTATTTATGTTCCGAATTTTGTGTTATTTTCGCTAATGGCCAGTCCAAGTGGTATTGGATAAAGTATCATGTCACTGTCAATCATGGATGGTGAAAGAATGCGGAGATAATGTCTTTGTTTCGTAACAGTCCTCTTACCATAGAAAATAATAAGTAAGAACTTCCTGGATCATTGGCGGAACGATGTGCAAAATATCTGCGGCGTAAGTTTGAGCATCTTTACCTCATCTTCTTCAACTTTGCAAACGCAAAAGCATATCTACCTGCACATTGCATCAACATATTGTTGTTTACTTTACATGTAGCCTATATCCGTGACGTCTCAAAACTCACTAGTGTCAAAACTCACGAATTCCAGGAAGAGGATTAGTAAGAACAGGTTTCTCTACCTGGGCCAGTCTCAAAACTCACGAGCAGGGCCAGTTCTTCTTTGAATGGAATAATGTCCACCCTATTAGTGATGGGATAATAGAATACTTTTAATAATCGAATAACTTCCATACGATTATTTAAATAATCGAATGAATAGTCAAATATCACTTAGTTATATCGTACAGAATAATCGGATGCGTCATGAATATTTTTTTACCGGGCGAGTTGGCCGTGCGGTTAGGGGCACTCAGCTGTGAGCTCGCATCCTGGAGATAGTGTGTTCGAACCCCACTGTCGGCAGCCATGAAGATGGTTTTCCGTGGTTTCCCATCTTCACAACAGGCAAATGCTGGGACTGTACCTTAATTTAGGCCATGGCCGCTTCCTTCCCATTCCTAGGCCTTTCCTGTCCCATCGTCGCGGTAAGACCTATCTGTGTCCGTAAAGCAAATAGCAAATAGCCAAAACAACACCATTCGGTTTAAGTGTGTCGGGTAGACAATCTATTGAAATAAGCGAATACTCTTACGAAAAATAGAAATAAGCTTTTATTTTTCCCAATGAATCTCCAAAAGTTGTAACAAAATGAGTGAATTAACTGTCTTCATCTTTAATATATCTAAATAAAATTCCTTATTCAAGTAAATGTCGCCTTCTGGCCGCATAATGGAACTAAGCCCCAGTACTACCAACTGACAGTTTCTTTTAACTAGCAGCGGGCAATTTACCTACTTTAATTTTATGTCGTCCGGCTGCATGCATAAATTGTTAGCAAGCTGGTCTTTGCTTCAAGGGATCCAGGGGGTCCCGGGTTCGATTCCCGATCGGGTCAGAGATTTTAACTTTCATTAGTTAATTCCTATGGCTCGGGGATTGGGTGTTCGTGCCGTCTTCAGCATTGCACTTCAGCTTAGGTGGGACCTCATCCTCTCAGACATGCAGGTCACCAGACCTCTCAGAAGGCCACACGTCATTATTATAACGTTATGTGAAAGAGGAAATGTATTATATTAACTTTAAGAGCAAAATATTTTAATAATAATACACCTCGGTCTCTTTCATTCACCACCCATTATTTTCCCCCTGTGGTTTGAGGTAGCAGAATACCATCCACAGGATCCCCTGCCTTTCGTAAGGGAAGCGTGAGTCACGGGGCACCTCATCCCTGATGCGGTCATCGCAAGCACCTGCTCTCCGGAGTCGTGAATTTTGAGACTCCTTAGATAGAATGTTTACTTCAGCTACCAGTTTGTAGTCGTGAGTTTTGATACTATTTGTAACTAATTTTAGCCCGTGAGTTTTGAAACTCGTGAGTTTTGAGACGTAACCGCCTATATCTCAGCCCTGAGTTGGTGAAATGTGGGAGAGGTCTCTCATTCTCTCTCTCTAAATAGTGTACATAGTTTGTACATTTGTTTGTGATACCCTTGTCTCGACTAGTAATTTTCTTCCTTTCAGTTTACTGTATTCGGCGAGCAATATTCTAGAAATGAACTGGAGAATATATGTCCGAGCGCTGGGCAGAAATTCCTGAGCAACGGTCGTCAAATATATTAGTGTCCACATGAATATTTTTAAATGTGTAATTCTCTAATCCACTCAGTGTGTGCCTGTAGATAATGATTAAATATTTCTTGTTTGTTTCTATTCACTAAGTATTGATGCCTTAAGCCTGTTATATAAGAACATTGCCGTTTGAGATAACTGTTATGTCTTCTGAAGAAAGAGGAACAAGTGACAAACCTGTTATTACATGAACATCTCCTTTACGAACTTGTTGTATATTAGTCAAATCACCGAACAAGTCCCGTCCATGCATTGATCCGTTTACGAAAATTTTTCGGTAATGACTTTCAGATCGATATTTATGTTTATTTAATAATATCTCGGAGAACGTTTGATTTATGTGTTGATTTCTCGTTAATAATCTGATGTGGTGTGTACTTGTTGATGGGCGATGCCCTCACAGCGACGTCGTTACCTTGCCTGCCTGTAGGAAGTCTGTCTTCTTATCGGCTCTTTGGCTCGCTACCAGAATTCAATAAGACCAGTAACAAACCGTAAATTCAGGAGAGGTGGAATGAGAGCAAAGAAGGAGGAAGAAGATCGTGAGAAATCTTGATGTATGTTCTGTAAACTAGCTCAGACTCCATCTTTTTGCACTTAGTCTCTTATCGTTCTTTCTCCAAGTTCTTTTATTAGTTGCTCTCAGAAGTTCATGAGACCTTCGTGATTCTTTCAGTTGTACCCTTTCTAGCAAGTTATTGAAAAAATGTGTCTCGTGTTGTCATATTGTTGCATGGAGGAGGAAGCTTACTTAACCCTGACAGTAACACGTCTATAAATATCGCTTTAGTTACACCGCACGTTTCGAAGACGTGTCACTCAAAGCCTATTATTTAAATTTACATTAAAGTTACCGAATGGAATGAACAAGGAATAGAGGTGGTGGAGGGGATAACTCTCCCCTCCTTAAGAGGAATAGATGGCATTCATTCGCACAACACGTCAGAAAAACGTATGGTGTTATTGTCAGGGTTAAAGAAAAGATCTCTGCAAAATAAATTATTTGGGTGGTATGGTCGCAATATTAAAGAGCTCTCTCTGGCTGAGGAGAATTTTTTCGACTTCAGTCACCATCGAACTGATAGTATTCTACTTCGTCAAGAAGTCTGTTTCAGGGAAAATGCTAAAAAGTCACTAAGTGATTGCATTTCAAACAACTTAATTCGCAGTGTTCTCTGTTTCTATCGTTCAGCACTCTATATCACCGTCTACATCTGATAAGAATCATAACAATGTGCTTTTTGCCTGAATGATGAATAAATTACCGTGCTTTTTATCTCTGCTGGCTGCAAACCAGGTGGTGATTAATGTATCTGTCTGGTCAGATGCGTTATTGTAACCTCGAAAAGCACAGTCTATTAGTTGTTATCGTTATGTTCAAGAAAACAGGTTCGATTCCGGATGAGGTCGTACTTTTTGAGGATGTTTAAGTGCAAGAATTTCGTTTCTTTAGTTTATTGCTATAAGCTGTAACGATCTAGATCAGGGTCAGCCAACTGCGTTGCGTGTGATGTCAGGTAACACGTCACACACTCTGCTCGGGCAGCGAAACGAAGTACTGTAACTGAGAAGTGAAGTCTAGAGGGGCGAGGGGAAACACAACGTCATTCGTAGGGGACGGCTCAAGAGCTGCAGGTACAGTGCGGCATGTGTAGTACATATTTCTCTCTACATATTTTATTGTAACGTAACTTTGTTATGAAGTAGCATAAGAGTTATAAAGCAACTTTATTTCTGCATATACAAACTAAACATTTAGCTGTAGCATTCCTATCTTTTCAACAAATAAATATAGATCTTCCCATAAAGATAAAAAGATCGGAGGGGTAGGTAGCTTGTCGCACCGTGATGTGCCCGTTTCATCCATACGTACTGTACCACTACCACCACCACTACGTATTGCACTGCACGTGTTTACTATAAAGCGAGGCTTGTCTCTTCGTCTCACTCTACGACAGCGTCTCCCCACTTTCTGTGCTCATACGTCACATGTGCTCCCCGACGTCACACGGGCCCTCTTACACCACACGCCAGCCAGTTGGCTGACCATGATCTGGATCGATAACGAATGAATGAATTAATGAGCGTAGGTCATGAGCCATTTTCATATGCGGCATTAATAACGTGATAAGGTAAGCATATGGATTTACATGGTATATATACAATTAAAGGACTGAAATCTTTCCTCATAACCAGAAAAGCAAACACTTCTTGATTTTATTCGGGAGATAGTAGGTTCGAACCCCACTGTCGGCAACCCTGAAAATGGTTTTCCGTGGTTTCCCATTTTCACACCAGGCAAATGCTGGGGTTGTACCTTAATTAAGGCCACGGCCGCTTCCTTCCCACTCCTAGCCCTGTCCTGTCCCATCGTCGCCATAAGACCTACCTGTGTCGGTGCGACGTAAAGCAACTAGCAAAAAAACTTCTTGATTTGCCCAGGACTGGAACTCAGCATCTCACGATTTGTTTAAGCCTAAAGGCTATATAAGCCCGTGTAATTGACTAAGTGGAACTCCAAATATTTGAATGTTTGATGTGTTATTAATAATGTTCGGATCATGACTGGTGAGCATTGTTTTGCCTGAATGACTATTATAATGCGTCAGTAAATCATTGCGAAGATTATTGACTCATCAGTATTTATTTCTGCATATCACCCGCTCCACCCTCCGTGGAGCACACATATTTATAATAATAATAATTTCGTGTGGCTATTTCTAGCTGAGTGCAGCCCTTGTAAGGCAGACCCTCCGATGAGAGTGGGCGGCATCTGTCATGTGTAAGTAACTGCGTGTTATTGTGGTGGAGGATAGTGTTATGTGTGGTGTGAGCACACATATTGAAAGGCTGGAAAAGAACCTACCTGAACAGTGGTTCCAAATAATTAGATCCTCCCACTTTTCGACAGCATACATTATCAGATGTTTTTTACAAGGAACGTAGGACTAACAATATGTCTTTAGCCCCTAAAGTGTGTCTGTAAATGTCACAAGCACAACAACTGTTGACCTTAATTCATGTAGTGAAATAAGGGGGAAAAGGAAAAGAATCAATTTTGACTCGGGTAGAGCATTTCGCACCCAAAAGTTTGGTGGTGGTAATTATTGTTTTAAGAGGCAACTGGGCAATACTAATCAGAGGAATGAAAGGAACATTCGGAACCTTCGAATAGTGAAGGTATCGACTAAAGAAAGGGAAGGATCGCGCAGGGCGTGAAAAGGAAAGTCTCCCTAGGTCTTGCTAAAATCTAATACCGTTGAGTTCGGAACAGAACAACAGTTAACCAAGGCAGGTCGGATAAGAAAGATGAAAGTGCGGAGTCGGGTACAAGTAATGCTGGACTCAGGACCATGGTCGCCAACCCACGCTTCCAAGTTGAGAGCCCTTGGAGTGGCCCCCTTTAGTCGCCACTTGCAACAAGTAGGAGACACTGTGGATGTATTCAAACGCTCCCACCCTCAGGAAGAACCCAGTAGATGATCTGAAGTTTAATGTACCATAGTTTCATGAAAGTAAAAGCTGGATAAGAAAGTTTTGAACCCTTAAACAGGACAATGAGACGAACTTGTCGTATACAGTGACAAAAAAATCTGGAGTGTCCCGGAAACTGGAATGTAGCGCTCGATTCGTGACGTCAAGTGAGCGAACGACAGCCGCCCACACACTCGCCGGATGCAAATAGGTGACGAAGCTAAAAGCAGCATTGCTACCTTATTTATAGCCAGTTCGTATGGATCTATAAATAACCTCCTCCTGCATTACCGTTTGATGTCCATCCACCTGGATTTGTAGATCTCCCTGGATTACGAGGACCGGCAGCCATCAGCATCGGCGCGTCTGGGATAATGATATGACATTAGCGACCGGGATTAAACAGTATTGCAAAATGTGTGTCGTCGTTTCATGTATCGCTTTGGTCTCTGAAGACTATAATGTGCTGTTTGATTTCACTGTTCCCAGCCAGTGAGGCATATAAAAACATTTTCAAACAGACTTATGGATTTGCTCGGGTAACTCCACCTTTAAGCCTATATTTGACATAATCATCGAAATATAAACATTATTTATGTAGGCCTGTAGGTAGGACACAGATGGAGAGCAGCGACTTAACCGTGTAAACACGCTTACAGAAGAGTACACATAAAAGCAGTGCGTGTGTCCAAAATTTTCGGCTGCAGCCTTCGTGAGTAATATTTTACTCCTGTTAGTATTCTTTCCTGAACGTATAGTATATAGACAGTTCAGTACAGCCTATACAGTTTACTGTCCTCCATGTGTCGTATGTAGAACCAATGTCACCAAGCGAGTTGGCTACGCGGTTTGGGTACGTAGCTGTGAGCTTGCATTCGGGAGATGGTGGGTTCAAACACCATTGTCGGTAGCCCTGAAGATGGTTTTCTGCAATTTCTCATTTTCACGCCAGACGAAAGTGGGGCTGTACCTTAATTTAAGCCACGGCCGCTTCGTTCCCAGTTCTTACGACCGTCGTATCCCATTTTAGCCATAAGACTTGTCTGTGTCGGTGCGACGAAAAAACAGTAGTATAGTCGTAGAACTACTGCGAACTGTTACGAATTCATACTCAAATAAATGTGTATGGTTTAACCAAGTTACTCTAATTTTCTCAACTATAGACGTGTTGTTGATACCGAGCAAGTGACCGTATTTTTTTGGGCCATGTAGCTATCATCTTGCATTCGGGAAATAGTGGGTTCGAACCCCACTTTCGGCAGCTCTGAAGATGGTTTTCCAGGGAAATGCTGGGAATGTACCTTAATTAAGGCCACGGACGCTTCCTTCCGACTATTAGCCCTTACTATCCTTTCGTCGCCATAAGACCTGTCTGTGTCGGTGCGACGTAAAGCAAATTGTCTCTGTCTGATATGCTCATTTTGAAGAGTAGAGACATCGCGATTTGCAGCACTTCACACTAAATAAATAATAAATAATAAATAAATAAATAAATAAATAAATAAATAAATATGTGTAGGTAAAATTGGAAGGGTCACATACGTGAAAATTTATTGTTTGAGCAAAATTGCTTGATATTTCTCGTTTCATACATAATGTTGACCATCTAAAGGGTTTCTTTAATTTTTCTTTTTTCTTTCTTTTTTACTTCTGGTGTCTGTGTTCCTAAAACGGGAAACAGTTGCACACATGTCAGCCAAACTCTACCCATTGTATGGAGTAAGACTTTATGGGGTTTATATTAGGTTTATCGAAAAAAAAAAAAATGTAACGGAAGTTGTAGGAATCGCAATTTCCTATCGTTTGTGCCATGTACATATTTAACGTACGACGGATAATAATGGAGATACTTGTGAAAATTTTATTTTTAGACGAAGTGTTGTGGGACTACGGTATGTGACTGAGAAGCAGAGGTAATTCAGCACAAAATTTGGGAAGAAAAAAAACTGTACCGTACTGAACATCGTCCCCATTCTGTCTCGATTTGGTTTAGCTTCACCGTACGTCATACTACTACATTATATCAGCTCAACATACATTGGTTAACGTGCGAATTGAACCACGAAACTTGGCATCCATTCATTAAGAAAACATAATATTCCGTTGGAAATTGCCCTTCGAAGAACAGGTACAATTATTATTATTATTATTATTATTATTATTATTATTATTATTATTATTATTATTATTGCGTTCCGGCCTTCTAAGGACCACGTTACAATTTCAATTCTTCCTCCTTAGTTGTTCTTTCCTTTTCTTCCAGTATTCTTTCATTGTTTCACTGTGCTTCTTTTTCCTGTCTTCAGTCCACTTTGTGCCTGTTTTCTTTTCCTTCCTCCCTTGGAATCCTTCCATTTGTAAGACTTTCTTCCTAAAAATTTTCTTTCCAATAATTCTTCTCGTATGTTGTTCCTTTCCAGGTCTTTCTGGACTTCTTGATTTCTTTTCCCAAAGGTACTCGAAGATTCGTTTAGTTAGTCTATTGTCATCCATTCTGTAAATGTGTCCAAGAAATAGCAGTCTCCTTTTTCTTATTGTTTCTGATATGTTTTCTATGTTCTGGTAAATTTCATTGTTACTTCTTAATTTCGAAAACTCTGCAATTCTTAGAGGACCTAATATTTTCCTTATAATTCTTCTTTCTAATATTTCTAATTTATCAAGCTTGTCGTTCAATACTAGACATTCGCTGGCATACAGGCATTCTGGTTTCACTACTGTGTTGTAGTGCCTTATTTTAAGTTTTGTTGATAAGCACTTTTTGTTGTAAGTATTCTTAGTTGTACCGTAAGCTCTTTCCATCTTTTGTATCCTCTCCTCTATAGCAGATTTCTAAACCATTTTCTTGAATTGTCTCACCCAAATATTTGAATTTCTTTACTTTTCTATTTGACCAAAATCCGTTACTAAAAATTATTATTATTATTATTATTATTATTATTATTATTATTATTATTATTATTATTAATGCACGCGAATGGACAAATAACCTCAAAAGTCAGCTTTGTGCAACATTACGGCCAAAATTAAATCGTTGTAGCTAGGAATGAAAAGGAAATTGAAAGAAAATGGAAGGGTATTTCGAATATGACATGAACCACACAATGATTTCTGACGATTATTTTGTTGCCTAACATGCTACTGATTTATGTAGGGGACGTAATAAATCACGGTCGATAGCTCCATTTACTCGTCTGCTAGGAGGTGTTCATAAAATATCTGTACTGATGCGTGCTTTTGAAATGAGTTTAATTCATATAGTTGGAGGTGAAGCAGGAACCTGCGAAAAACCGTTTCGAGAATGGCTGTTAGTGGGGATTTAAATCAACTGTCTGCCTATTTGTAAGACGACCACGGTACCCCATATCAATCTCGCTTGACCTCCATATATTCCCGAATACTCTTTTCCGATTCCTTTTGCTCATTTTTATTCTTATATTTATGGTATTAGATTTGCGAGATGAAAGTTCTTTCATTTCAAATCTTGCATAGCCTTCCCTGAGAACTTGGTGTAAGTTAGTGGAAGGACGTCTAGACTCAGCCCCGCCGTAACCAAGCCCCTTGTAGGCTACGAGAAGTGCGTAAGAGGAAAAAATCTAGCGGAGATGACTCAAGGAATACATGCATAACACTGGAAACTAACGTACATTGTATCATCCCTTCAATTAAAACCTTCTGACGTGCATCGGCTCTTAATGAATACACTGGACTCTCCCCCCCCCCCCATCCCCCAAGCGTCTGTTAATTAATCGCAGTGATTAAAAATGTGTCCGACATGTCTACAACACACACGGAAATTGTTCTCTATATTTTGCCTTGAAACTCTAAGGCCCTTATTAAACTAGGACACTGGTGGAGACACCAGTTGACACGGGCGTTGTGTTAAGTGGAGCTTATTATATACTAAGGACTCTGGTGGCGCCATCAGAAATTGGTGTTCGGCTGGTGGATGTGTCCGGCAACCGCTCAGGACATCTGCCGGGCATTGCTTCAAATGTAGCCTCTCATAACTACGGCATTTGTGGCGCCACCTGGCTGTGACCGAATTCCCGCTCCATACCCGCTTTTTCCTCAACCAGTGTCCGGCTCCATGGCTAAATGGTTAGCGTGCTGGCGTTTGGTCACAGGGGTCTCTTGTTTGCTTTCCGACAGGGTCGGGATTTTTGACCATCATTGGTTAATTTCGCTGATATGGGGAGGGTGGGTGTATGTGTCGTCTTCATTATCATGTCATCCTCATCACAACGCGCAGGTCGCCTACTGGCGTCAAATCAAAAGACCTGCACCTGGCGAGCCGAACTTGTCCTCGAACACTCCCAGGCACTAAAAGCCATACGCCATTTCATTTTTTTTCCTCAATCAATTCCACTCAAGCTGTTCTCTTTTCAACATTGTGGTCGTGGTGGCTGAGGAAAACGTTATGAAGTATAGTGCTGGGAATAACATGAAAGAATCTACTAATTTAATAGATACGCTGTCCGGCTCCCATGGCTAAATGGTTAGCGTGCTGGCCTTTGGTCACAGGGGTTCGATTCTCGGCAGGGTCGGGAATTTTAACCTTAGTTGGTTAATTTCGCTGTGCCGTCTTCATCATCATTTCATCCTCATCACGATGCGCAGGTCGCCTATCGGCGTCAAATCAAAAGACCTGCGTCTGGCGAGCCGAACTTGTCCTCGGACACTCCCGGCACTGAAAGCCATACGCCATTCCATTTCAGTTCGTAGATAAGCAAGTGAATACAAAGGACTTAACAGCCCAAGTTGAAAAATAGGTTCCCAGTAACCTGGAACAATGCAACCGACGAGTACAATGATAGAAAAAACAAAATAAATGCGTGGAACGAAATTATGGTGTATTTCTTACCCGATTTTGAGGACAAGGATGGCATTTTAGGAATATTTAATTTCGCAAACCGCATCCAGACTTGAGAGTAGCGAATTTCAATTCTGAATAAATGTATATATTAATGGTGTATCATTTAGAAATCAACAAAATCACGTTATAAGCAGAACTAGGAAAAGTAGGTCCTCACTTGTTGACGAAATCTTTTAAAATGGATGTGTTCATGATTTCTGGTGGCGACACGAGTGTCTAGCGAACTTCTGCGTTGCCGACACCTTCAGCGCCACCACTGTCCTAGTGTAATAGGGACCTAACGTGACTGCTGAGAAACAAAGGAGAACAGAGCGAGTTTGTTATCCATAAATAAAACATGCAGCCTACCGTGCGTGAGAAGTAAGCCGGGTAACAAATGGGTTCCCGGCCAGCAGTAAGATTCTTCTCCTCCTATTCCGCTTTTTATTCTGTCGAGGACTGTCAAGTACTAGTGCTCATCCATACATTTCTTTCATGTAGGAGTATACGGTTAAAGTAAGTTGTTTTACTTCTTATTTTATTATTATTATTATTATTATTATTATTATTATTATTATGTCAGACTCGTTGGTTGAATGGTCAGCGTACTGGCCTTCGGATCAGAGGGTCCCGGGTTCGATTCCCGGCCGGGTCGGGGATTTTAACCTTCATTGGTTAATTCCAGTGGCCCGGGGTCTGGGTGTTTGTACTGTCCCCAACATCCCTGCAACTCACATACCACACATAACACTATCCTCCACCACAATAACACGCAGTTACCTACACACGGCAGAAGCCGCCCACCCTCATCGGAGGGTCTGCCTTACAAGGGCTGCACTCGGCTAGAAATAGCCACACGAAATTAAAAAATAATTAAATTATTATTATTATTATTATTATTATTATTATTATTATTATTATTATTATTATTATTATTATTATTATTATTAAACGGAGGTACACCCGCTCCGTGCATTTAAATTAAGCGCCTTTTAGAAGAACATCTGCAACTTGTACTTTAAACTATGCGGTAGAATAAGTTTGAAAGTTTTTCGACAGAGGTCTCTACTCTCAACCTAAGTGCTCCCTCTGATGAGAGGATGGACAATTAAATTTCAAGAGAAATTTAGTAGTCATTAGTTAGTAAAACTGAATTGTTTGTAAATTGTGTTTGGTGTTCTAAAGTTATCAACACTCCTATCTCTTCCCGCCAACTTAATATTGTAGACAATAGGAAATTTTGTACAGTTATTTAATTCACCAATGAGAATTTTATAAATATTTATTTGATTGCCCAGTGGAAATTGGGGGTATGTCAGGGCTTCGGCCCAGAGAAATCTGGAACCTTCCTTTCCGCTATAAAAGCTGGACACTTTGGGCCATGTTGTCTTTTGATCGCTCCAGTCGAGAAGTTTAGATTGAGTTCGTAGCGGAAGCAGGGGAAGGGTTGCCGCGTCCATCTCCGTGAGGTCCACCAGCTCAAGGTAATGGCAGACTCCGTGTAATCATGTAATAGTCTCTGAAAAATAGTTTGAGGGGAGGGTTTCAAATGCTTTCGTAGTGTAACTTCTGTTTCTCAATGTAAATTCTCAAACAAGTCTAAAGAACTTAATGTAACTTACGGAATAAAGAGTGGGAACCCTCTTGTATTCCCTTTCAAATTGGCATTGAGGCGACTATGATTTTGTAACCTTTAAAATCTATCTCGTAACTTTTAAAAAAATGTCCTTTCATCTAGTCACCTCCGTAGTATAGGCTTAGCCTCTGTAACTTCGGGCCATAAGCCTACATAGGGTTTTTGTGAATGTTTCAGGGAATTCCAAAGGAGCGCAATCGTTCGCCTCCAGAAATTTTGATTTTCGGCCAATAACTTTAGCCTCTTCTTTTACACTGTGGCCATGTAGAATGGGTACTTATTACCCCTGTTTAACTACTGTTATTCATTTCCTTTTAAAATGTAAATCAGACTGTTTAGCAGATAACACAGTGAGTACTGTTTGGTTTTGGTAAAATGTAGACTGTGCCTTTAAGAGGCCCGGATCTTGTAACGTTTGGAGAATGGTCTCCTAGAGAGTAATTGTGTAGAGCAAATACGCTCTCTCTACTGTTGTAAATTTCGGAGCTCGGTCTCCTTGAGGATTTATTGGAGGGAGCAATGGTGCTCTTGGAAAATTGTAACTTGGGAGCTTCAAGCTCATTTCTTATCTGATTGTTCTACACTTTTCTAACAGTGTTTCTCGAGATCATTAGCTAAACTTTTGTACCTGATTAGTTATTATTGTCTAACAAAGTTTAAAACCTGAAAAGAAACAAAAATCTCGGAAAGAAATAAAATTGCGAGTTTTAGATTGTATTTTAATCTTTTCTCTATCCACCCATTCATGGCCGCTCCTTCTTACACCTATGTCCACCACGGTATCCCCGTATCATTATTATTAACAATAATAATTAATAATAATAAAATTTATGGAACGTTAATGGCTGAATGCATCGTCGAGTCGGTCACACTTTCTTCGTAATGTATGGACGATGTGCTAGCCAAAGCCGTAAATCCCTGTTTACCTTTATGTATTTGTATTTATTGAAGAAGATGAACAATACAGGCCTTTCGCTCAAATTCATGTTCCCATTACAAAAACAAAAAATAAAAATTAAACTAAGTCTCCTATGTGGTCACTCACATGGGCGGAAAACCGGGCCACATGTAAGCGCCGCCTCTATAACTGCCTTAACTCTGAAATCCGAACTTAATTTTGTAACCCCTCACACAGGCGGAAACCAGACCACATTTGAGAAGCCACTCCTATCTACTATGTGGTCACTCACATGGGCGGAAATTCGGGCCACATGCGAGCGCCACTCATGTAACTAGTATTAGTATTTTTGAACATAAAAGTACGAAATAATCTTAATAACAATGAAATAAGGATAAGCTAACAACCTACTACTACTGTCCGGCCGTGTCATCACCCCTGGTGAGAAAAAGGCCGCCCTCCCAGTCATGACACGACCGGCCCTATCCATGGGGCCCATGAGAAGACCCCAACAACCTACCAGATGACAGTGCAGTTTTCTCATCATTCCATTGCGGCTGGCCTCGTGAGGCTGAAACTGCTCTCCTCCCGCAACCCGCCTCTTTACCTTTATGTGTAATGTTTAGTACTTAACCCGAAGGCTCGATGAATCCGCAACAGATCAGCCATCAGCTGTCTTAGATAGTCTAGGCGTCGCCGAAAAGCCATTGTACGGAGTAACTGCACAGTGAAGTATTTTCTTATAAGACATACTCGTCTTGATTTGGTTAAGTTATCTCGTATTGTTGGGTGTTCGCAAACATGTGGGAAGTAATCGGAGCGTGCATATTACACCCCGAAACAACACACACACAAAGTCCCAATGAACATATGCCGTACGATCGATAGTTTACGAGTTACCGACTTCCCAGTTGTGTACGGGAAGTAATGATAGCCTTACCTGGCCCATCCGATGTCCAGTAGCTGTCGCCATGTTAGTGTACCAGCAGGGATACTGCATTCTAATACAGTTAAGTGCTCAAAATATCCACCATGCACGCTTGAACACGGTACATCTTTGTCGGACACGCTCGAGCACTTCAAGCATTGCACGTACTGTACTCAGTGGCACCTTGGTTCCACACGCTGGCCCAGTACTACAGTATCCATAACGGCAAGACTGATTTCAGACTAATCCTAAATACGAACTATCCCCCATTCTAACTTATAACTGTCCGATTCGTTGTCTGAATGGTCAGCGTACTGGCCTTCGGTTCAGAGGGTCCCGGCTTCGATTCCCGGTCGGGTCGGGGATTTTAACCTTAATTGGTTAATTCCAGTGGCCCGGGGGCTGTGTGTTTGTGCTGTCCCCAACACCCCTGCAACTCACACACCACACATAACACTATCCTCTACCACAATAACACGCAGTTACCTACAAATGGCTGATGCCGCCCACCCTCATCGGAGGGTCTGCCTTACAAGGGCTGCACTCGGCTAGAAATAGCCACACGAAACTATATTATACTTATAACTAAAACAGGCTTTGTTCGTAATCGATCTGTTGTAGGGCATATGTTCACGGGAACCTTTTGTAGTGTTTTGGAGTGTAATCCACGTCCACCCCCAATTGAAGAGCCCGGAGCAAGAACCAGACAGTTCCATAATATAAAATTTTACAGGAGACACAAACAACTTCATGAAATAATTATATGTTGAAAAACGTACGGGTTATGTATGCACACTACCTAGAAGCAGTAGTAACATACATATTGAAATGGAAATTATATTGTGTTACTGGACTCCTCTCAGTTTATTCACACAACCGTTGGAGCTGTCTTGTTAACTATGTTTACTATGGAGAATGCATAACCAGTACTATTTACCTCGGTTATCAATGTATGATACTTTATTATACAGCAGACTTACTGTGAGACTAAATATCGTTACACCGGGCGAGTTGGCCGTGCGGTTAGGAGCGCGCAGCTGTAAGCTCGCATCCGGGAGATAGTGGGTTCGAACCCTACTGTCGGCAGCCCCGAAGATGGTTTTCCGTGGTTTCCCATTTTCACACCAGCCAAATGCTGGGGCTGTACCTTTATTAAGGCCACGGCCGCTTCCTTCCCATTCCTAGGCCTTTCCTGTCCCATCGTCGCCATAAGACCTATCTGTGTCTGCGCGACGTAAAGCAACTAGCAAATATATGTATATGTCGTTACAATGCAACAAGATGTATATACACCAAGGAAATGAAGTTCATAGGAAGTGCATCATTATTCAGCACTAACATCATCGCCGGGTGCATCATCACTCCCAGTTGAAACTATCTGGTTGTAGAACCACAAACAGTCAGGTGGAACACATTTCGAAGCTATATCCTTAACATCCTTGCCTTATTTGCATTGACTTTTAAGGCACTGCGATGTAGAACACTTGATGCGTCTGATAAGGAAAGAGTAGCTCCTGCTTTCTCCAAAACAAAGACAACCCTTACCATAATACTCGCATTGACACTGCACGACAGTCCTTTGCTGTTGTATTCAACGTTTCTACATTTGGACACTTGTCAACGTTGTACCTTTACAAGGACTGACATTTGTTTTCAAGAAGGTTTTGATGTGAGTTGTGTAGTCCGAAAACATTGTTCGTGTTACGTCATGAACACTGAACTTGCGACTCGCATTCTTTACCAGGGCACGATAATCATGTGACAAATATATTCTCCCTCGCTTTCGTTTTTCCTTCTCGATTACACCGAATATCCAGTTGCAGGGGAGAAAGCTGTATCCAGGCTCTGGATACCGGTGTATTACTTTCTCAAATCTCCCAAGTCCTTTGACAAGAATATACAGAAAATGAAAAATACCGAGGTTTTTACTCTGTTCCGAACAGTTATCCGAGAACTGATACAAGACTGTGATGTCATCACTTATCTCGCTTTGTAAGAAATGATTAATGATTTGAGCCTTCCTACCAACAGTTTCATCGTACATATAACAGAATGATTTGCTTGTCTTTCCAGAGGCATACGACAAACGTTATACAACCACAACTCCAAGAAACAGACAGCTCCAGGTGCTGTCTGGGTTCATGCGCCGCAGAACCAGTTTAAACAACCCCGGCAGCGCCTTTTACACTCCTACTACGCACCAGATGAGTGGAGCAGTACAGTTCTTGATCTTTTTTTACGATAGCTTACAGAAAAAAAAAAAAAACCTAAATTGACCAAAAAGTGGAGGTGCCAGGTTCTTCCGCCGGGCTCTTCAATTACTTCCCATATATTTGGGAACACACTGCATATCGAGGAGTCTCTCTCTCGAACGTTCGCTAATACCTCTCCTGTCTTTCAGTAGCACAAGGGTGCCAGTTGCAATGCCCAAATCTAACTCTTTTGAATTTTTGACCAGGCTAATGTAATTTCTTCGCTAGAGAAAGCGGAATCAGGCAGGCACCATGTTACTGTACTGGCGTGGCTTGGACTCCAGCGAGGCGTGTGTTTTGACATGATGGCGCTGGACGGTCTGTGTTGATCTCTTGCGTGTCATATCTGAACCCCATCAATCATAGTTTGTATCGGAGAAGTGATGGGCTGGAAAACTACTTGCTACTGGACACAACTCTTTTTTGTCCCTATTCGGTTCAAGAGCTCCTCTTTAATGACCGACATCTTACCACCAAGAATCCTCTATGGACTGTGAATTGAGACAACATGCTCTCGTAGTGGCTTAGGAAGATGTCTTTGTTGCAACCAATTTACGATTCTGTTTTTAACATGGATGGTTAATAAAACTAGAGCTTCAAGAAATTAGTATTCTAGGTTTGATACACGCATTTGAGCTATCAGGGGGAGCCTTTCTAGACAAGTTTCTGTCAATTAAAATCAGTTTAGAATTTCACATTAATCTTATATATCATAAGATATACCTTATGAATAAACTCCTATATTTAATTAATGAACCTTTGAAATAATAATAATAATAATAATAATAATAATAATAATAATAATAATAATAATAATCGTATGGCCTCAGCCACCTTGTGCAGGCATTTCAGTTTGACACAATCTCTCTGCCTGTTCGTCAGTTTGGCCGTGCGGGTAGAGGCGCGCAGCTGTGAGCTTGCATCCGGGAGATAGTGGGTTCGAACCCCACTGTCGGCAGCCCTGAATATGGTTTTTCCTTGGTTTCCCATTTTCACACCAGGCAAATGCTCGAGCTGTACCTTAATTAAGGCCACGACCGCTTCCTTCCCACTCTTAGCCATTTCCTATTCCATCGTCGCCATAAGACCTATCTGTGTCGGTGCGACGTAAAACAACTAGCAAAAAATAGCCCGTCAGTTTTGACGTTTCATTTGACTGTAGACGTGCCAGATGGCAGAATGAATCGAATCTCTCTTGGAAGTCTATGGCCGAGTTTTGAAGAATTTTGTCGGGTAAACCCCAAAAGTCACCAGAGATATTTTACAGCATCATACTTCATGGAGTACCAAATGGTGGACTTTTTCTTTTACCTGTCTTCAAAAATCCGACTACTTCTACCGAGTTTGAACCCGCGATTTTGGATTGGGAGGCCGATACTCCACGACTGATCCACGGAGGGAGCTATTGTGAAATATGATTAGTTTACAGTCAAAACTAAAAAAGGTGTTTTGGGGACTTAAATCGTATCTCAGCATCCGAGTTACATCGGGGAGATATAGTATAGTACATTATAAATACACTCTTATCCATACAGGCCTTAGAAGAATCATGGAAGAACGAGGTACGACAGCTGTCGTTTCGGCCGTGTCCCTTAACTTGTGGCGCGTTAGGTGCCCGCCCCATCCTCGCGACGGCCCTGTGCGCGCTAAGTTGGCTAGGATGCTGTAATAAGGAGACAAAGTTTGTGCTGTTGTCCAGGCAAATCTCAGAAAATTGCTGGATGGATTTGATTAATCTTTGACAGAAGTCTTCCTTGTGATGGTTGGAGTAACATAGGTTATGTGTTATTTCATTGTGATGGGACGGGCTGAGCAGTACCCGAAATTTGCCCGTTATCGTTAAAGTGGGAATGCTTAAATATTCCAATATGTTGAAAATTGCTTTTTATACGTCATATTTATCTGTGGACTTAACGCTTTAAAACGGTACCTTTACATTCATCATTTATCTCATTCCTGAGTGTTCCAACAAATAGTGACGGATGGCAATTGAGGGGTCGTGGCTCAAAAGTTACACTATTTCAAAGAGCACTTTTGCTCCACTCAGTTACACTCCAGGAGACTGAGCTCCAAAATTTACATTCAGAAGACAAGTTTCTCATCCAAATTTTACATTAAATTACTTTGCAAACAGTTCTTACTGTATTTTCTGCTTGATAGCCTGATTCACAATTGTCTTTAATTAGTGACAATTTAAACAGAGGCAATAAGTGCCCATTCTAAATGGCCTTAGTGGTCAAAAAGAAAATGTTTAATTGGCCATAAACAAAATGCTAGGAGGCGAAACCCTTGCACTCTTTTCGAAATACACTTACCCTATGTGGGCTTATGGCCCGAAGTTGCATAGGCTAAGCCTATATTACAGAGGGTGACTAGATTGTGACAAAAATTAAGTTCCAAACATAAAGTTAAAATTTAAAGTTATAGAAATTCGTAGTCACTCCAATACCAAGTTGAATGGGAATTTAAAGAGGGTGAACACTCTTTATTCCCTAAGTTACATCTTTCCCAGCAGGGATCTGAATAGAGTACTTAGACTTGCCTGAAAATTACTTTTATACGGTGATGCAAAACTTTAGAAATATACATTAAGCAAGAATTTTGAAACCTTCCCCTCAGGTCAGCTGGAGCTATCACATATTAAAAAGATGTCTGCCATTACCTTGAGCTGTTGGGCCTTCCGACGGCGGGCAAGGATTTCCCCAGCCTCCACTAACGTGTGCACTCTAGACTGGAGCGATGAAGAAGACAACATGGCCCAAAAGCTCCCAGCTTTTATAGCAGAGGGGAAAGTTCCAGAACTCTCTAGGCCGATGGCCTGTACGCACCCACAATTTTGATTGGCTAACGAAATAAATACCAACATTTCTGATTGGCTAATGATTTCAGGAAGAATGTGGTTATGTAGTGCTGACAACTTCAGCACACACAAAAATTGCAAACACTTCAGGTTAACAAACATCGAAAATGCAACATTTGAAAATCAATTGTCAGTCCTCCCACGAGAGGGGACACATAAGTCGACAATAGAGACATCTGAAGATTGAAGTCCAAAACTTCTTCCAGTACACAGTTAAGGGTTTATATCACAGATGGCCTTTCTAAAAGGCGCTCAGTTCAAGTGCACGGAGAAGGTGTACCACCGGTACAAATATAACGAGGATTACTAAAGTTGTATTTTCGGTATAGAGGACATTTGATATTATAAAAAATAGGAATATGCTGTGGTTATGAGTATGACTTTATTCCTTCAACCATGTGATTATCACTGTATAGCTGCTGGTTTTCCGCCCTGACTTCTACGGGGTGGAATTTTCTCGCGAGAAGTCACGTGGTGTCAAAACGGAAGTCCACCTTAAAGTCGTCGGTCAAAACCCAAAATGATTCGGATGGCTCTTGTGGCTGAGGGTTACTGGGATGAGTTGACAAATCTCCCCTGCCCTAGTTTATTGTTTTGTTCGGTCTTCAGTATGACTGTAGAATAGTTTGCCAGGAATATTCAATGCCGGAGCCTAATTTGAAGTGCAGTTCAGGTCCGTTGGGAGTTATATTGTTTGCATATCAGCTTCTCGATCATTTGACGCGGTTTCGATTCCCGCCTCTGCAATGAATTAAGATTGTAAGCTCATATAAAGAAGAAAGACAGCTGTTTGTCTCCTCAACCGATGCTGTTAGTTATAAATAAACCAACTTAGGCCTACATACAGGACGCAGGTAGCTCGCCCGGTGGCCGTGGTCGTTAAGGAGCGTAGTCTACACGGTCTGACACCTCCGTTACCCGATTCGAGTCCCGATGGTCGAAAATTGTCACCATCAGAATATTGGCCTGCAGGGTAGGGGAGGTGGTGGTATACTACGTAGATTGCGTGCAGAAAGCCTGGATTAAATTCCTAACCTCTTCGCAGTGCCCATGTGGAATGAGGGCATATGACGCTGTTGATGGTGATTGGTCCGTCGGATGGGGACGTAAAGTCTTAAACAGACGCCTTGGTGCTGTTCAGCAGCAGGCTATGTGTCGGCACCGGGTTTTACTCTCTCCCTTCCTACTATCATATATAACGTGATTCATTTCATCTCATTGACTCCTCTGATGAGGTTCACGTCAGGAAGGGCATCCGGTCGTAAAAACTCGCTACGAAGATTCATCTCACTTCATACCCGATCCTGTAGAGAAACGGGGCAAGTGTTGAACTACATACATACTTTCAGGACCCAAATATTCATTTCTGCACAATGATTTCTGACTATAGTGAGAATGAAAATGCACAGCCTGTTTCCAGTCATGCGATCGGGTCAGGAATGGAATGAATGAAGCCCCCATCTGGCGGCGAGGATAGGAACCGTGCCGGCTGCCGAAGCCTGTCGCACTCCTCTGGGGCAATGATTAATGAATGACAGATGAAATGAGGTGATACTGAAATGAGAGTGTTGCTGGAATGAATTATGACAGTGAAAACCGGAGTACCCGGAGAAAAACCTGTCCCACCTCCGCGTTGTCCAGCTCAAATCTCACATGGAGTGACCGGGATTTGAACCACGCAACTCAGCGGTGAGAGGCCGGCGCGCTGCCGCCTGAGCCACGGAGGCTGAATTTCTGACCATAGTATAACTAAATTTATGCATGAATTATACCAGGCCCCAAGTCAGCGAGATATATGAAACTCTAACTCAACAACTTCGATAATGTATATTCTCAATACCGAACATCCTGCGGTATAACCTACGCAAAGGGTAAACGCGGGTTGTATTGATTATAATTTTTTTTTTTTTTTTTTACGGGTCTGAAGTAGGATTCACTCAGCTTCGGGAAAGAGGCTGGGAACAGCTTGGTTTAAAATCCCACTCTCGGCCATTCTCGATTTTTATCCCTTCAAATCTAAGGAAGGAACCTACGGACAATTCCTTGCCAGTACCAGTCCATGTTAATTAGAAATACAGACGATCAGGAAGCTTTTCTGGTTGGACACTCGACTTCTATGCTTAATGTAGTAGAATCGAATGCTGGCGCAGTCGATTAACATTTAAGAGCGCTATATTGAGAGACAAAAGCTCGTGCCAAAGCAGTAGACAAATACACATTTACTTTAACAGTAGCAGTGGGTGAAGTAGGTCCAAGAGATGTGCGGTACTCTGTATACATCGTACATTAAAGTTTATGCAGTGTTCCTCGTGAAAAGCTTATTCTAGTATGCTATGCTGAAAAATTGGAAATTTATTGAAAACCTACAACCTGTTTTCCAGTCTTTGACCGGGTCAGGGATGTAATGAATGATCCATACATATGCTATTATTACATTGGGGTCGCCACTTCCAAAGTGATTTATTAATGACTGATAAATGCTATGAAATGATAATGGAGAATGTTCCTGGAATGAAATATGACAGGGAAAACCGGAGTATCCGGAGAAAAACCTGTCCCGCCTTCGCTTTGTCCAACACAAATCTCACATGGAGTGACGGGGATTTGAACCACGGTATCCAGCGGTGAGAGGCCGACGCGCTGCCGTCTGAGCCACGGAGGCTACTGGAAATTTATTAAATAGCCCTTTGGTGAATGCATTAAATGAATGGAAGGGAAGAGAGCGCTTGTACGACGAGACATGTTTTAAACATTCCATGGGTGATTTTTCAGAATCTCTTATGAACATAAGCCACTCAGAAAAACTTGAAGAATTCATCTCGTTGTTTAGGTTAGCTGTAAAACCGTTTCAAAAAAAACTAATTGTCATTTGGTGGGTAAATCTGTCATGTGTTGAAGTAATGTATCGCGTATGGTTGAGAACCGCTTTAGTAGTGAGGTGAAAAGAGCTGTCTGGGAAATAAATTTAAACGCTTCACATGTTATCGTCACTAATTTATCTAGGCGGCCGCGTTTCGAATCCCGGCCAATACGCATGCAGTTGTTGAAATGAAAAGTGACTTCCTTGCAATTCTGATTCCACGTAAAACAGAAGGTTTCATGGCAATGATCATGACATTAGCCGTCACATTAAACTATAAGCTTGCTTTATTTTCTGAATACTTAACTATCATGTTTGCGTCTAGTCCTCCAGGCTGCTCCTGTCGGAAAGTATTTTGCAACCTGATCCTATCTCGGTGGTCGACAACTCGCTGGTGAAGATGATTATTTCATATTCATAATTCAGTCAAGCAAGACCGCTTAAAGTTTTACAGGTAGGTAGATGACTTCTCATGAATAGAAAAATCCCGCATGTGTTGACCGGAATTCGGACACCGGTTGATGTGATAGGGCACGAGTGATGTTACTGAGCTATAGCGACTTCGACAATCATTTTCATTACAGTAATGTGCTATAGCCATCTGTCATCCATGAAGGAAATAGAGGTCAAGCCTCGTTTGGCCAGCATATTCCTGTGGTACCGTACGAGTTGGAACTTTATTCTCTGAACTAACTGTTCAGAAATGAGAAGTGGTGGGAATTTCACATTATTTTATTGTGCTTACACCGGATTCTTTATAGTTCATTTAATGAATTATATTTTGGGAAGATAAACTCAACGAAACATATCCTGAGTGCCTTAAGAAACTGCACCTTTCGGCTTGGTCACCAAAGTACTGCCAACTCGCAAATTCGAATAATAATTTATTGAGAACGTGCCTTTGGTGAAATACCCTTGTAATCGCCATTATCATTCATACGATTTTATCTGATACTGATCGAGAATATTTTCAACATTTTAGGTACATTGTTTTCTTCGTGATGTAGAGAACTGCTATCAATTTGTTTTAGTCCACTACAAACACATCGTAGACTTTATAGAAGTTGAGAAGAAAAAGTTATCTGTGTTTACTTTCCTATGAACGTGCCATCGCAAAGTAAATAAGGGAAGAGACAACAAAGAAAACATATAGTCCAGTCTATCCCTTAAGAATGTATTTCTTACTGTAACTTCAAACAGTTTCATAAAAACGCTGTTTTCGCGTTGGACAGTCGGTATCCCTTTGTTTCCTTGGTTGCCGACTTTCAGCATACTTTGGTAACTGTCCATAGTTGTATAAAGGATTCTTTCGGAATTACAAATTCATTTGTTTGCTCAGATTTCCGCTGTCGGATTCCGACGAATGTAGTTTCCATTTTATAAAGCATCTAAGGAAAGGAACTTCGGCAAAAGGCGCATCTTAGAACCTTAGCACGAAAAAATAAATATTTGAATACGTTGTTGCTGTTAGAACACACTCATTTCATAGTAAATCTGTTATCGACTTTCTTGCTAGAGAACTTCAAAAACCTCGCAAATAAGAGTTTTAAAATTGGAAGTGATCAAGACAAATTGAATTAACCTACGGTACTTTCTGTAAGTCAGTGAAACTGAGAGTGATTTTCCTTTAATAATAATAATATTCGGTCAGAACATTTACATCCACTTCTACAGACGACTGATGGACACAGATTTACCCGACTCCTTTGTTTAAGGAAGTTTTATCCTAAGTATTTTGTCCGTAAGGATTCGGGCTCCTCACTACGTCGCGAGTTGCTGATCTTCCCTCATATGTTAATTTATCCTTCCCGTGCTCTTCGTCAACGATATCACCTGTAATGCTAATTGTGTTATTTTCGAAGTCAGTAAAAATTCCCTAGGGCTTGTTAGATTTTGACTGGATGTTGAGGTTTGTGATTGTTTTGATAGCTTTTCGAATCTAGCCAGTGGGCAAACTTGTAAATTGTATCTACCCTATAACTGATTATCTATCAAGGAAATAATCTGAGTGAAATAGTTGCAAAAGATATATTTCTCTGTCCATACTTTCGTACATTTTAATAAGACTCGTATTCTACCCAAGTCCTGTGTACCCTGTGAACATGTTAATCATCTTATATAACCGAAGTTGGAAGAGGGAGACTCCAAATCAATTATTTACCAGTACACTAAATAAGCAGTTTAAAATTGATTATATTGAGTGGAAGAAAACATACGGAAAATTATTAATCTATGAAGTGTCATCTCTGTATGGGCTAATAATAACGAAGTTTTGTAACCATGTATGTACTTAACACAACTTCTGATACACAGATATGGAACATCATAGAGTTCAAGTCAGTAATAAGTAAGGGTGACAATAATTATAATTTTAGTATTATGTTCCGTTTTTATATTTGTTCAGTTTTGTTCCTTTGTTCCTTGTGTATTGTATATTTCTAATTAGTAGTATTTCAGTCCATTGATATGTAAGCCATACTGTATTCCTTCTAATTAGGTTGTTTGTCGTTTGTCTGCCGGCTTGTTTTTTGTTAGTTTGTTTTGGCTGGTAACGTAGAGCTGGAAGAGGGTGAGATAGGCCTGACCTATCTCAAGGTAAAGTGTTCATTCAGTACGTCTGCACATGTAGAGTAGAGTAAGGTAGTGAATAGTATTAGGTTAGAGGAAGTAAGTTGCCAATGAGACAGCGAAAGATGAGCCGAGTTATGGCATCCGTCTCGGCAGAAGAATACAGGCGTGGCAGCCTACATGTAGAGCTGGCAATCCGCACACATGTGGGTTGTTACATGGAGTGGTGAAGAAATAACATTGACAGCTTAAGGGGTCTATGAGGTATCGGTTTCCGAGCCTCATGAGACATGTCTGGTCGTGACACCACAGGGAAGGGTTGTAGCAGTTCCTCACCAGGGGTGATGTCGCGGCCAGACAAATTTAGGATAGAGTTAAGTATAGATTTAATGTAGTTAGTTTAGTTAGATGTAGAGGTAGTGTATTGCATGTGGAGCTGGCTATCCGCCCATGTGCAGGAGGCTACGTAGTAGATTTAGAAGTTAAGTAGTAAGTGGTTAGTGCTTAGCTAATAAATATTCTGTAAGTGTTTATTTTTGAATTGCATAATTGGAACATTGTAACTGGGCGAAAGCCTGTTATGTTCAATAAACGAGTCTGTCAATGTTAATTCTCTTATAAACTTGCATCTACTTCGACAGCGACACACGGACACAGATAACCTGACTTCTTTGTTTACGAAAGTTATCACTAAAGCAAAGGTGGGCACAATTCAGCTCAGTGAACAGCCCTCCAGCTCAGGCAGGTAAAGGAGAAGAATATGCGCTCTGACGGAAGGTACAGACCAACAGCTGCTTGCTCGGCTCGCAGTTACATCTACTGATATAAAAACAACTTTAAAAAGAAGTAAATTAATTTACGTATTTCACTGTCATACGGAATAACCATTGGATACATAAAGATCACAACGCGACAAAGAACGCAATTTTCCAACCACCCTGAGCCGAGAAAACTTACCTTAACGAAATTGATAGCATTTTTCCTTGGAAACATAAAATTTTAAAGTTTATAAACAATGTATAAAACATTTCGGTGTATATGTATATTGTGTTAAAATTCGGATTTCATCAGTTGACGAGGTTTGGAGTAATAATGTTTTAAAGTTGACACATGGTTGAAACACGCTTATAAACGGGCACTTTATGCTTTCCACCTTCGATAAATAAAAAAATAAATTAAAAAAACATTGAACCTACATGATCTAACGTGAAATCAAACCAGAAAATTGTGTTATTAGATTTTCTGAGGCGTATTTGTTATTTCATAAACAACCTCCAAACCGACTGCGCGAAAAGACGCGTATTAAAACAGATTTAAACTTTTAATGCTTGCAAAGTGGCACGGAGGGATTCAGTTAGGTGGAAATATATTAGGCAGTCTGGCCTATGCTGTCGACTTGGTGTTACTGGCAGATTGTGCCGAAAGCCTGCAGTCTAATTTCTTGGAACTTGAAAATAGGTGCAATGAGTATGGTATAAAAATTAACCATTCGAAGACTAAATTGATGTCAGTAGGTAAGAAATTCAACAGAATTGAATGTCAGATTGGTGACACAAAAACTGGAACAGGTAGATAATTTCAAGTATTTAGGATGTGTGTTCCCCCAGGATGGTAATATAGTAACTGAGATTGAATCAAGGTGTAGTAAAGCTAATGCAGTGAGCTCGCAGTTGCGATCAACAGTATTATGTAAGAAGGAAGTCAGCTTTACTTCGGTCCGTTTTCAGACCAACTTTGCTTTACGGGAGCGAAAGCTGGGTGGACTCAGGATATCTTATAAGTTGGAAGTACCAGACATGAAAGTAGCAAGGATGATTGCCGGTACAAACGGGTGGGAACAATGGTAGAAGGGTACTCGGAATGAAGAGATAAAGGCTAAGTTAGGAATGAACTCGATGGATGAAGCTATACGCATAAACCGGCTTCGGTGGTAGGGGTCATGTGAGGCGAATGGAGGTAGATAGGTTACCTAGGAGAATAATGCACTCTGTTATGTAAGGTTTAGAGAAGTAGGGGGAGACCAAGACGACGATGGTTAGATTTAAAGATAAGACGTATAGAACTAAATGAGACCTCAGCACTAATTGCAAATGGAGGATTGTGGCAACGTTTAGGAAATTCACAGAGGCTTGCAGACTGAACGCTGAAAGACATAACGGTGTATAATGATGATGTATATATGTATGTACACTGACTGACAGAGCAAATGCAACACCAAGAAGGAGTGGTCAGAACTATATGCCAATGGCAGGGTAGACTGACGTCACTGAGGTATGCTCATGATGTGAAATGCGCCGCTGTGCTGCGCACGTAGCGAACGATAAATGGGACACGGCGTTGGCGAATGGCCCACTTCGTACCGTGATTTCTCAGCCGACAGTCATTGTAGAACGTGTTGTCGTGTGCCACAGGACACGTGTATAGCTAAGAATGCCAGGCCGCCGTCAACGGAGGCATTTCCAGCAGACAGACGACTTTACGAGGGGTATGGTGATCGGGCTGAGAAGGGCAGGTTGGTCGCTTCGTCAAATCGCAGCCGATACCCATAGGGATGTGTCCACGATGCAGCGCCTGTGGCGAAGATGGTTGGCGCAGGGACATGTGGCACGTGCGAGGGGTCCAGGCGCAGCCCGAGTGACGTCAGCACGCAAGGATCGGTGCATCCGCCGCCAAGCGGTGGCAGCCCCGCACGCCACGTCAACCGCCATTCTTCAGCATGTGCATGACACCCTGGCTGTTCCAATATCGACCAGAACAATTTCCCGTCGATTGGTTGAAGGAGGCCTGCACTCCCGACGGCCGCTCAGAAGACTACCATTGACTCCACAGCATAGACGTGCACGCCTGGCATGGTGCCGGGCTAGAGCGACTTGGATGAGGGAATGGCGGAACGTCGTGTTCTCCGATGAGTCACGCTTCTGTTCTGTCAGTGATAGTCACCGCAGACGAGTGGGGCGTCGGCGTGGAGAAAGGTCAAATCCGGCAGTAACTGTGGAGCGCCCTACCGCTAGACAACGCGGCATCATGGTTTGGGGCGCTATTGCGTATGATTCCACGTCACCTCTAGTGCGTATTCAAGGCACGTTAATGCCCACCGCTACGTGCAGCATGTGCTGCGGCCTTTGGCACTCCCGTACCTTCAGGGGCTGCCCAATGCTCTGTTTCAGCAGGATAATGCCCGCCCACACACTGCTCGCATCTCCCAACAGGCTCTACGAGGTGTACAGATGCTTCCGTGGCCAGCGTACTCTCCGGATCTCTCACCAATCGAACACATGTGGGGTCTCATTGGACGCCGTTTGCAAACTCTGCCCCAGCCTCGTACGGACGACCAACTGTGGCAAATGGTTGACAGAGAATGGAGAACCATCCCTCAGGACACCATCCGCACTCTTATTGACTCTGTACCTCGACGTGTTTCTGCGTGCATCGCCGCTCGCGGTGGTCCTACATCCTAATGAGTCGATGCCGTGCGCATTGTGTAACCTGCATATCGGTTTGAAATAAACATCAATTATTCTTCCGTGCCGTCTCTGTTTTTTCCCCAACTTTCATCCCTTTCGAACCACTCCTTCTTGGTGTTGCATTTGCTCTGTCAGTCAGTGTATGTATGCAGGCCTATGTTCAGTACATTAGATCGTGGTGAGGAAACAAAATTATTATTATTATTATTATTATTATTATTTTACAGTCTGTTTTACCTCGCATCGACACAGATGGGTCTTACGGCGACGATGGGATAGGAAAGGCCTAGGAGTTTGAAGGAAGCGGCCGTGGTCTTAATTAAGGTACAGCCCCAGCATTTGCCTGGTGTGAACATGGGACACCACGGAAAACCGTCTTCAGGGCTGCCGACAATGGGATTCGAACCCACTATCTCCCGGATGCAAGCTCACAGCCGCGCGCTCCTAACCGCATGGTCAACTCGCCCGGTGACCGAAATGAATTATCTACTCTCTCGTTAAAGAAAACAGGTACTTTCAACTGAGCTATAATGTAGACTACATGGAAAGGTAATCTGCCTTCTATCATCTTGGATGTTTGGATGAGCCCTTGTGATTGTGAACATGACCTCAATTTCATCAGTAGGTCGGAGGAGAGGTATTGTTGTCTGAAGATCTCATTCCATTCTTCCAGTCATCTCTCCCGACGGAGAGGAACTGAGATCGATAGGGGAAGTCGTGAATGGCGAAGATTGGCTCCGAAGCCATGAATGGGATCACGTCATTAGTGTTGCTATAGCTACTACCGGAATAGCCTGACTCTCGCTTCTCCGCAACGGCTAAATTGCCGGCTATTTTCGAGGATAGGTACACATTCTGCGGCGTGCGGCAGAGGTGCAAGACGAAGTACTCAGACCATGCGAACATAGAGATCGCATCTCGGCGAGCTTCTAGCACATATCCAATGTTCATATTTCGTTCGCCGATAAAATTGTATTATTATTATTATTATTATTATTATTATTATTATTATTATTATTATTATTATTATTATTAACCGGGTTTAAAGCAACCAAACCTATAGGTTAACATAACTGATATTGTGATCATAGCCTCAGGATCTCCAGTTTCTCGTGAAGCTGGACCACAAAAAATAATAAAATAATAATAAAAGTAATAAATAATCGCATGGCCTCAGCTACCGTGTACGTTTTAATTTGACGCCATCTGGCTGCTTCCTCGTCAGTTTCGACGTTCCATTTTACTCTAGGTCTTCTAAATGGCAGAGTAAACCGAATCTCTCTTGGGCGTCTGTGGCTGAGTTTTAATTCAGTTTTACGGATAAACACCAAATGTGTGTCTAGAGATCTTTTACATGCCGACATCGTACGACACGGAGTGTCGAAAGGACTGTCTTCCGTCCTTCAAAAATCCGACTACCTTGCCGGGTTTGAAACTTCTATTTTGGGATCCGGAGGTCCACACTGATCCACAGAGGGATCTACCGCTAAGATGTACTTTTCTTTTGAAAAACCCCGCATGCTTTGGCTGGGATTCGAACCGCGGCGTCCTTGGTGAGAAGCCTGTGACAGTGCTACTCGGCTACATATCACGTCGCTTAATCAGGGTTAATGAACGTATACTGAATAAAACAGGACAGTAACGGGCGTAATATATATAGAATTTACAATCAAGTACTCATTGTAAGAATAATGTAACATAATATCTCTTCTCCAATGTAGGTCATTAGGTCTTTCTTGTTCGGCTACATGGTTAGCGTGCTGTCCTTTGGTCCAGAGGGCCCCGGGTTCGATTCCCGGCCGGGTCGGGGATTTTAACCCTAATTGGTTAATTCCATTGGCTCGGGGCTGGGTGTATATGACGTATTCAGCATTAGAAATCATCCTAGGCAGGGCCCTCATCTTCACAGACATGCAGACCTGTAGCTCAGATCCTTTCAAACAGAACAAAGATGGCCTAGGCTACCATAGCTCAATTGGTAGAGCAACCGGCGCGAAATCGGGAGGTTGTGGGTTCGGTTCCCACTGGTGTCCGGCTGGCCATTTTTGTTCTGTACTTAACATCTCTTCAACACGTACTACATGTACGTAACACGATCTAATACGTTGAAAGTCTGTTTCGATTACAATGCGGTCGTGAAAATTCAATGTTCAATGCAGGTCGCCTAATAGGCCGTCTACGAGAAAAAGACCCGTACCAGGCCTCTCCGGAGGCCATACGCCATTATTATTATTATTATTATTATTATTATTACTATTACTATAGGTCTTCTTTCACGCTTTCTCGGATCTAACTTGTAGTATATCTCCCTCGTTCCCGGTGGAGCCAGATGCAATTGGTTTGGAGGGGAGTGTTCTTATGTTGTATTCTTTGAACTCTGTTCTCACAAAGCGCTGTTAAAACACTACAAGGTCGTTTTTAAGACAGAGGGCCAATCAACCAGGCTCGTCGGGCGCGGTTGATTTCTTATGACAGTGACGGTGCAATGTCAGAACACATACGTTAACGAACACCACTTACACTAAACATACGCATGGAACAGGCATAGGAGTCTCTCAGATGACACCGATACGGGTTCCTTACATCACTATCTTTAGGAGAAGTCTTAGAAATGGGCGAGCAGTGTATCCCACAGGGAAAGGTCCCGTAGAATGTATTCATGTTTTTGGACATACATTTTAACTAGTATGAAATAGGACATAATTGGTGGTACGATAGTCGCGAAGTATTCTTTCGAGGGTCCCAGAACTAAGTTGCTCTTCTGATAGACTTCTGAGGAAAAAAAAAAAAAAAAAAATTTCACATCGCTAAGGTTCCGGAAGGCGTTCACGTACCGGTAAGTAGCTTACTCCAGCGAAGTCAGGAATTGCTTAGTGGGCTGACTTTTTCTTCTTTCGCACGAACAATGATTGTGTTTAATTCATTCTAGATTCACTGATGGTATCCAGTTAACCATGGTACACATATAGTTTCTTCGCCTTCAATCTTTAGTGTATTTTCAGTTCTCGTCAGAAGGATTCGCACTGACCGACTTTGTTGCAGTGATGCCATTCTGATACATTTCGAACACTACTGGAAGTAGTGTTTCAAATGTGTCCTAATTGGTATTTCCGAGTAGGCTACATTGCAACCAACCTGCCGTCCTCAATATGCGCTCTACGAAATGCATATCCATATACCATGCTTTGTCGATTTGCATGTTTTTAGCTAGTTATCTTGTAGTCTGGTAAGTTGTTACATTTGTTTTTGAGGGGCATGATGTCTAAAAGACGCCGTAACTGGCTTCGTACGAAGATGTACAATGACTTAGCAAATGTCATGGGATAGTCACCTAATAGCGTGTGGGGCCTCCTCTGGCCCTGCGAACTGCAGTGAGACGCCGTGGAAGTAAGTCGACAAGTCCCTGGTAGTCCTCTGGACGCAGCTGACACCAAATCGTTTGCAGAGCGGCCGCCAATGCTGGTATGTTTGTGGGTGCAGGGTCCATGGCACGGAGCCTGCGTTCCCCAGGCCATAATAGAGACACCAGCGCCCTGGACCACACCTTCGAGGCAGGCGAGATCCATCGCTTCATGTGGTCTGCACCATACACGGTACCTCCCATCCGCATGGTGCAGTTGAAATCGTGATTCATCCGACCATATCACGTTACGCCATTGTTCCATTGTCCATCCCTGGTGACTGGCGTGGTGGTGTGTGGTGCGCAGACAACACACCTGCGCATCAGTGCTCCGCTATCCCATGACATTTGCTCAGTCAGTGTATATGAAGTCTCCTTCTTGTGGTTAATATTCCGTATAAAGCTGTAAGGCCTCTCGCTATGATCGCAATATCAACAGTTTACAACCTTGCTTACTTTTACATTTATTTAATCTACAGACTGTACTATGTTTTATTGGCAATTACCATACCCTTTCTACTCAGTCATGGATCTCATTACATTTTACCTTTGTTCTTAACTACGAGAGCCCAGTCGTTACTGTCTATAGCAGCTACACAATTTGTGATACGTGTATGCTTCGTTTTTTGTTGCGGAATGCACATCTTACGAATGTAATGTACACGACAACTTATCGGACCCTTCTCTTGTAAGATTGTCAGATGGGTCAGTAACTGGAGAAGACGCATCCGAGTCCATGCACTGGTATGCTTGAATCTTATTCAGTCAAATTATCTCATACAAAAAGAGGGCATGTAAACTAATACCATTTGTTTACAAACGAAGTGAACACCTTCGCCTTCTAATTACTTTCCCTCAAGAGAAACTAAATAATGAACTAGGGGAACCTTTTAATTCATACAATTGTCTTTCAAGAAAACTCCTACAAGCCATTCAAAAATGTATTACTTATCATAGTTGTGACACGTGGCTTATTCCTGTTTTGTTCAGTTCTATTTGTTTATTTATCGAGTATCACTTTATTCACGCTATTGAACTTTTTAAAAGAATCGTAGGCATTTTATTTTGTAGCACTAAACCTCATTATTTTAATATGAAGTATTCTTCAGTAAGTGAACATCATTTCAGCACTTAGTAGGCTTTGAACATTTAATATGCAATTTGTAAGTGCTTTGAGCTTCGGTATCTGCTGTGTATGGTTCACATATGCTTAGACGAGGCAAAGAGAATGAACCCAACTGTTATTATATCAGTGTTATTTTATTTTCATTTCGTTAATCGAACTTATATTCCAATATTTGAATTAACACGATTCCTGATATGATGTTCTCATATTGTGTGTTGAGTCTTCAGCCCAGAGGTTGGTTGGATCCTTATACGGTCCACCACCGACAATTATATAGTTATAGAACCAATGGCGGTGCCTTAATGTAATGTACAAGGCATAATGAGGCGTGAGGTAGTTTTGCCATTGCTTTCCTGACTAAGCCAGAAAGTGCTATTGCAGCACGTCCAGCCCTATAAGTGGCAACTTTCGTAACATCCAGACAGTCCAGTCGTGCTCCGAATGCCATTGCTCAGTACCACCCCCATGCGAATACCAAGTGTGATCCCTCCGCTCTCTTAATATTGTAGTTGGTGGCCCTGCCGGAGCGTGGCGCTGCAGTCTCAACGAATCAGCTGTAACAACACGTGCGCCCAATTGTCGGCGAAGGAATAGCGAGCGTGCGTGAAGACGTGGTGATAATTTTAATGCCTATTTGTTTGTTTTAATATTTTCTAAAAGTCCGTGTTAGTATCTGCGCTGTGCTTTGTGTGTGCAATCAATTAGTTTTCTATTATTTTGAGAAAATGTCGTACTGTTTCGTTTCTGGTTGTAAATCGGGTTACGGAAGGAAACGTGATGGTAGACGATATTTTACACCGCGAAAGGGAAATAATCTGTTTGCGAAGTGGGCTAGAGTTATTCCGCGGAAAGATAAGCAACTGTCGGCCAAAAGCGGAATATGTGACCTGCATTTTTCGGCAGATTTAATTATAAAGGCGACTGTTTCGTGTGAATGGTGAAAACGTTGAACTTTCTCGTGTGTGGTGGAAATTAAAACCAGAAGCGATGTCTCATATATTTCCAAACTTACCGAAATACCTATCCACTGAGGTAAAATCGCGAAAGGCGAAAGGAAAAGGAATGAGGACAGTATAAGGGGGATAAGGAACAAGAATCACGAAGTGAGTGAAGCTGTGATGACAACAGTATGCGGTGAAATTCAAGTTCAAGGTCAGCCTAGTTGTAGTCAAATTCAGGGTCAGTCTAGTTCTCTTACCGATGCCGAAAAGTCAATATTGTCTCTGAAAAGGCGACTAAAGAATGCAACTTGTAATTTAATGCGAGCTGAATGCAGTCTTTCCTCAGCCAAAGCCAGTATCAATTCCCTACAGGGGCAGATTAAGAACACAGACTTTCAATTTAAAGATTGTAAATTTCTTAATAATAAGCAGAAAGTTATTATAGACACTATGTTAAAGAAATGACAAGTAAAATCTCCCAATGGTATGAGGTACAGTAGTGATTTTCTTTTAGAAAGTTTATTACTTACAATGAAATCACCTAAAGCGTATAAGCAATGTATGCGGCGTAATTTGTTACCTCCTCCCTCACAAAGCCTTTCTAGGAAACTCTGCAAAGTACTTAAATGTACCTATGGTGTAAATTCTCATTGCATAAATGCTATTTGAGATTATTTTAAGAATGAAATGAACGAGAATAAACGGTACAGGATAGTTATATTCGATGAGGTTAACCTAGGAGAAGAGATCCAGTTTAATGTGGGGTGATATTTTTTACGAGTGTCTTGACTCGATTGAGGTGATTTCAGTTGTGCCATCAGGAGATGTCTGTTGTATTGAACAGACTTTGGACATTATTCCAAAACTGGTCTACTACTTCTTCAGAGCGAGAGAAAGCCGCAGAGATCTGCAAGCTCGACAGTCTGCTAAGTCTACTTGTAAACTATCGAAAGTGGCCTCAAACTAGTTTTAGTGAGTAATTTACTTCATTTAATTTATTTGAGAAATGTGTCGGTGTTATTCACAATCTGGTGTATGTTTAATGCGCTCTGTTTTAAAAGTATTCTTAAAGTATGTAACGCACAATATTGCTTTCGCTTTTCGTGATGTTTTATTTTATTTCGTGCGTTCTCTTATTAATGTTCGAAGATATTTCTTCGTGGGGACTGAGAATATTATAACTCTCTGACAGTATTATTCATGTGTTGTATTTGATTATTTGCGTATCAATCTAACTTCCATTAAATTAGCTGACCGTGTCGCGTTGGTGTTAAGCTCCACTGGCGCTGCTCTGCGGGAGCGCGCTTGAACTCGGTGAGTGATCTCACTAGGTAGGCCTATTCTATACCTTCACAATCATAAATAAGACTGAGACTTCGGTGGAAGCTACATTTTACTCTGACCTGTGCCTTAAGACACATGCTAAAATATTGCATCCATGAAGAAATAGCAACAGCCAGGTTTGTGTATTATTAGCTCGTAATTATTAATATATTCTCCAAACTGTATACAGTATGGATTTGTTGAGAAAACTTTAGGATAGCTGTATTTCATTTCGCGCTGTTCTGTTTTTTAAGTTAATGCATTGGACCTACATATAGGGGAAGAATAAGACTAAGACGCCTTATGCTTACATTGGAATTAATTTTGTAAGTGGTTCTACTCTAGATCGTGTGCGTCCTACCTTCTGAGCTGGCGCTTGGTGAGAATGAGGCCCATCAGTGTGAGGTTGGCCGCCATGCCCAGCGCCCCCAGGCTGAAGATGACCGTCGCTTCTGTGACTCCCCCTGGATGACATTGGAACACGCGACTGGCGTTGGCCGTCGCGTTTGAAGTGGCGCCGCTCCCGAAGCGAAGATTCGCTCCGATCATCGCGACCGCGGACCCTGAAAAAGACAGAATTTTGGCATTTATTTTTAAATTTAACATTCGTGTAAACTAAACTCGTTTCCAAGCATTAGCAGCACTGCTAATGGAATTACGTTTATAACTATTTGTTAATCTTAATACAGCCATAATGTTATATTTCTCGGTCTTTTGGGAGGTGCAAATTGTCGTTTTCTGTTGACGCCTTCCACGTTATAAACAGGACAATACGAAATATTGATATCGTAATTGGTTTTCGAAGAACAATATCCCACTAACGGTCTCAGAATTTTGGCTTGTGTTACTTGCAAGATAATGTGATTTGTTTATATCATAATAGACTTTTGAGATGTCACGCGATCTTCGAATATTATACGATTTATTTTTGTTACCCAGTTGCTACTAGATGTGGTAATTTGTGAAAGAGATCTATTGAATCATCTATATTGCGTGAACAGCTAATTATATATACATAACTGTTGATATTGCGATAATAGCGAGAGGCCTTACAGCTTTATACAGAATACTAACCACAAGAAGGAGACTTCATATACACTATAGCCGTACTTCGGTACGGAATTCTACGTTGTATACAGAATTGTAGATGAAATAGTGTACGCGCTATGAATAAAAGTTTATTAAATTGCATGTTGTTGTTTAGTCGTCAGTCCATAGACTTGTTTGGTGAGATAGTGGGTTCGAACCCCACTGTCGGCAGCCCTGAAGATTGTTTTCCGTGTTTCCCATGTTCACACCAGGCAAATGCTGGTGCTATAGAGATCGGGCCAGCTAGGAAGACATCCGGTGAGGGGAAGTGTGCGAGTGAGAAAGCAGAGCCGTGGGAGCGAGAACGCTGACTTCCCCTTCTCGCTCAGTGTTGTGGCGACGTACAGTTGACCCGAAATATTTGTAATACTGACATGTAACACTCCGCAGATTTTCAGTTAGTGGAATTCCCTTCCGGCTGTAAATTACAGACATACCTAGCCGAAATGAATGCATTTAGAAGTGTTACAGATGACAGATAGATTGAAGGAGTTAGAACATAATTTAACCTCTTATTACAGTAGCTGTCAAAGTCGTTTCCATGTATCAATTTGCGTAGTCCTTATTTGTAAATTATAATTTGATGTAAAATTAACTTTACGACGCTGTAGATGTACAGTGTAGAATATGGTTTGCTATAACACCAGGCTTCATAACCTGAGCCACGTCATGTAAAACAACTCGATAATAATAATAATAATAATATTAATAATAATAATAATAAGAAGAAGAAGAATAATAAGCTTCAAGAAAATTGAAAAACCCTCAGAAACTATGCGAAGAAGGAGGATAAACTTTTATGGTCATCTTCTCCTCAGAATGAACTCTATAATTAACCGAACAAATCTTGACTTCTTCCGTACCCCAAAACAAAACCGAACTGTTTTATAGAAACTGAAAAAGACATGGTAGAATTAAAAACTACAGAAAATTCACTATTCGGTCGAACAGCTAAAGTAATAACTAAAGAAGAAAACATAACGTTCCAAAACAAATCTACATTAAAAGCCAAATCTATTTGTCTCGGAAGACGAGAAGAAACGAAGATCAGAAAGAATGAAGAAATACCGGGCACTAAGAAAAGAACAACACAGAGAGAAAGAATTGATTCAACATACCCCAAAGAGGGTGAAACGAAATAATAATAAGAAGAAGAAGAAGAAGAAGAAGAAGAAGAATGTCCGCCTCTGTGGTGTAGTGGTTAGCGTGATTAGCTGCCACCCCCGGAGGCTCGGGTTCGATTCCCGGCTCGGCCACGAAATTTGAAAAGTGGTACGAGGGCTGGAACGGGGTCCACTCAGCCTCTAGAGGTCAACTGAGTAGAGGTGGGTTCGATTCCCACCTCAGCCATCCTGGAAGTGGTTTTTCATGGTTTCCCACTTCTCCTCCAGGCAAATGCCGGGATGGTACCTAACTTAAGGCCACGGCTGCTTCCTTCCCTCTTCATTGTCTATCCCTTCCAATCTTCCAATCCCCCACCAAGGCCCCTGTTCAGCATAGCAGGTGAGGCCGCCTGGGCGAGGTACTGGTCATTCTCCCCAATTGTATCCCCCGACCTAATGTCTCACGCTCCAGGACACTACCCTTGAGACGGTAGAGGTGGGATCCCTCGCTGAGTCCGAGGGAAAAATCGACCCTGGAGGGTAAGAAGACTAAGAAATAATAATAATAATAATATAAGTACTTTTGCTTTAAGGCGAGAAAGCAGTGTTAGACTATGAATGTGACTCAACGATATGACATATATAATTATATAATTGTTCTCAGGTACAGAAACATAAAAGGAAACACCATAAAGGGTCTACATATGCTGAGTAACAACGTATGTACACGAAGATAACTTAAATGGCACTACAAATAATAAGTAATAAAATAATGACACTATAATTATTCACAAAATGAGCACATTCTTGTTTTATTATGTCCACTACATCTCTTCAATTTCGCTGAGTCCTCCGTCATCACTTCTGTCGTCCTCACCGGATGACGTGTCGTCGGCTCCCAGCTGGATCGCAAAGGACTCTGTTTTGTGGTCTGGTACAAGTTACTGAGTGGACTGTATAACGGTTTACATTTAGTTGCGCTGGCACAAATAATCACTCGGATCTTTATAATGCATAAAATATGATTCATGTTGGTTTATTAACATTGAGTATGTACACTGAAACACTTAACAATAGAATTACATGATAAAATGAAACTCCACATAGCTATGGAGCTTGATGTTCGTGAGGCATCTTAGCATTACTCGAATCACGCGTGTATCACACCATGTTGTCTTACAAGTATCTGAGACGCTCTCACCGGAAGTCAACCCCAGCGCCCCGGGAACACATTGCTGGAGGCACGTGCTACCTGAAAGGTGCTGCACTCTGATGAGCAACTATTGTGATACACAGTAACATTCTCCCCCCTGTTGATTGTTCACAATCAAGACAAAGAGAAACACTACAAGTTTTTACACACTGAAATACTGTCACAAGAAAACACAAAAAAATAAACACAAAACACTCAAATAAAGACTGTCACTGACAGTTATGCAGGTAGTTCATTCAATAGGTAAAGGACTGAGTTTCACAATGGGTCGCTTGAATTGACCATTTGTCATTTTTACAGTCGCTACTCTGACAAGTCCATCTTTCCCAGGATGAAGTTCTTGGACCACTGCAAGCTTCCACTGCAGGGGTGGCAAGTTGTCGTCCTTGACTGCGACCACAGTTCCAACCTTAAGGTTGGGTTGCTGACTGACCCACTTGGGCCTCTGCTGCAACTGAGTAAGGTACTCCTTGTACCATCTGGACCAGAAATGCTGCACTATCTGCTGAAGACGTTTCCAATATGTTAATCGATTGCTGGGAACAAGTGTCAGACTGGGTTCAGGGATTGAGGATAGATTGGTTCCGATCAAAAAATGTCCTGGTGTTAAAGCCTTAGGATCTGTGGGATCAGAGGACAGAGATGTGAGCGGTCTTGAATTTAAGCAACTTTCAATTTGTGTGAGCACAGTACACATTTCTTCATATGTAAGAGCTGCATTACCTACAACTCTGCGCAAATGATACTTTACCGATTTAATGCCTACTTCCCAGATTCCACCGAAATGCGGGGTTCGTGGAGGTATGAAATGCCAGTTAATGCCTTTATTACTCATGCTGTTTGTAACTTCCTCCTGGAATTGGTTTGATGACATGAGCTGATGAAGATCTTGCAGTTGCTTGTCAGCTCCGATAAATGTTGTCGCATTATCGCTGTATATGTCAACAGGTTTCCCCCTTCTCGCTATGAATCGCCGCAGGGCAGCTAAAAATGCTTCGCTAGTGAGGCTACTTACTACCTCAAGGTGAATTGCCTTAGTAGAAAAACAGACGAATAATGCTATATATGCCCTTATTCGCACCTTGCTCCTTTTGTTGATGGGGCGTAAAAGAATAGGGCCACCATAATCAATTCCACAAGTGCTGAATGGTCGAGTTGGTTGCACACGATGCTTGGGTAGGTCGGCCATGATTTGCTGCGCAGTTACTGCTCTTAATCTGTGACATCTTATGCATTTGTGTATCTGATGTCTTATCACATTTCTACCATTCAGGATCCAATATCTTTCCCGAAGACAAGCCAATAACAATCCAGGTCCTGCGTGGGACTGTTGAAGATGTTCATGTCTTATGATCAGCTCTGTAAGATAATGTTTTGATGGCAACAGTATTGGATGTTTGGATGAAAACGGAATCGATGCATTCTTCAGTCTACCTCCGACCCTTAGAATATTGTTGTGTAAGAAGGGACATAGGTTCCTTATCTGGCTCTTCTTAGAGACTACGCCTCCGTTTTTCAGGTCTCCGATCTCTTCTGAGAAGGCTGCATTTTGTGCAATACGAATGCAGACTTCTAATGAATGTTCCAATTCTTCAACATTTAAAGGTCCAGTTTTCTTGTCCCTGGCATGCTTAGTGTTATGCAAAAATCTGTAACAATAAGCTATTGTTCGTTGCAGTCTTATTAATGATGAGAAGTTCTCAATAATAGTTCCAGCTTGTGTCACTACTAATAGTGTGGATGATTGTCGCTGCTCTGCTATGGCGAGCGAATCCTCAACATTGTTGTTCTGCGGCCAATTTAATTCAGAAGTGGACAACCAGGCGGGTCCTGACCACCAAATGGTTGAGTTTTGCAGATCTGCTGGTCTGACGCCTCGAGAAATTAAGTCCGCTGGATTATCTTGTGATGGTACATGATGCCAGTCACTAGTGTTCGTTGACTGTTGAATGTGAGCTACCCTATTTGCTACAAAGGTCTTCCAACGTGATGCTGGTGATGCTAACCATGACAGTACGATAGTGAAGTCTGTCCACAAGTGTGTTTCATTAATGGCCAAGTTTAAGACTGGCATGGTTTTGTGTACCAACTGAGCTAATAATGCTGCACCGAGAAGTTCTAAACGAGGAAGAGTGACTCGTTTAACCGGAGCTACGCGTGATTTAGAGCATAACAGTTTGACTGATATTTCACCCTCCTGATTCACTGACCGAAGGTAGATGCATGCGCCATAAGCTCGCTCGGAAGCGTCTGAAAATCCATGAACTTGAATATTTGCTAAGTCACCCTCAATTAATACATGGCGTTTTACTTGTATATTGTCAATGTGTGCTAGCTGCCTTTGTAATTTTGCCCAGTCTGATGCTAAGGGATCTGGCAGTGGATCATCCCAGTGAAGTTGATGTAACCATAAGTCCTGCAAAAATATCTTGTATAGTATCACTAATGGGCTGATCAATCCTAATGGGTCAAATATAGAAGCTACAACTGAGGTTGCTGTGCGTTTGGTTACTTCCTCTTCTTGTGAGATGTGTTTAACCTTGTTGGCAATTAAAAAGGTGTCTGATGTTGGGTGCCATGACAATCCTAAAGCCTTCACAGTGCTATCATTATCAAAGTGAAATGGTAAATTCATTTCCCTGTCTGTGGGTGGAACGCCTTCGAGAATGGCAGGATGATTAGCACACCATTTTCTGATGGGAAAACCTCCCTTGCTCAATAATGCTATTAGTTCTTACTGTAGCTGCAATGCTTCTGTGATGCTTGATGCTCCACACAATGCATCATCTACATAAAAATCCCTCTGCAAAATCTTAGATGCCTGTGGATAAATGTGTGCTTCGTCTTCAGCAAGCTGATTCAGACACTGTGTTGCTAAATATGGCGCTGAGGCAGTGCCATATGTCACCGTTAATAGCTCGTAGGTTTTCAGTGGCTCTTCTGGGGATTTTCTCCATAATATTCGCTGTAATTTTGTGTCATCTCTGTGAATTCTGATTTGTCTATACATCTTTGTAATGTCTGCTGTGAATACAATGTTGTGTGTTCTAAATCGCAGGACAATTGAGTACAGATCCTGTTGTACAGTTGGTCCTACCAGTAAGATATCATTGAGTGAAACACCTGTGCTGGATTTTGCCGATCCATCAAATACAACTCTAGTTGCGGTGGTGGAGCTGTCTTCTTTGAATACTGCATGATGTGGCAGATAGAACTGAAGTGTGTCCTCATCGTTAGTGATTTGTGCTTGTTTCATGTGACCTAGTTCCTCATATTCGGTCATGAACTGTACATAACATTTGTGTAAATCAGGATGCTTGTTAAGTTTGTACTCTAGTTGGTGGAATCTCCGGACTGCTTGGTCGTATGACTTTCCCAACTCTTGATGATTCTCCTTTAGAGGTAGCCTGACTCTGAACCTCCCCCCACTGTCTCTTGTTGTGTTGTCCTTAAAATGTCGCTCGCATTGTTGTTCTTCCACTGTTCTGGGTTGTGTGTTCAATTCTTCGATTTCCCAAAACTGACGTAGCTGATGATCGAGGTTTTCCTCACTTCTTATGAAACATGATGTCACAGGGTTGTCATTTACAGTATGGTGTTGAACCTTGCCAGAAACTATCCAACCTAATTCAGTGTTTTGAAGTACAGGAAAATCACCTGTGCGAGTCTTTCTTTCCATTATCAAAATGTCATGAAATAGTTCCGCCCCAATAATTATATCAATGGTAGCCGGGTGGTAAAATTTAGGATCTGCTAATGTAATGTTATCAGGAATGTTCCAAGACTTGTAATCCAGTGGCATTGTGGGCATCTGTCCTGTTATGACTGGAACTACTAAACAGTTAATATTAGCCTTGAACGAGGTTGCAATGGAATGTATCTCAACGTCGACGCTGTGTGTAATTGACGAAGAGGCCTGATTAATCCCTAGCACAATTGTGTTATTTCTCTTGGTTCTTAACTGAAGTCTGTTGACGATGTCTTCAGATATTAAATGGGTTTGACTGCCACTGTCTAGCAGCCCTCGTACCTTGTGAGATTTTCCATTGTGGTCTCTAATGTTAACAACAACAGTTGACAATAATACATGTGGTGTATCATTATGACTTGGCCTGGGTACTTTTCTTGCTGTGTGCACGCTGGCAATGACTACATCATTAGATCTAGGATGAGTAATATCTCTACTTGTACTGTTGCTACCACGGGAGGTGTTAGTGTCTATGTGCAACAATGTATTATGAGATTTATTACACTTGCGACAATGACTAGAAGTGCACTCCTTAACTGCATGATCTGGTTTCAGGCAATTAAAACATAATTTATTATCACGTACACACTGTATCCTTTCATTAGTGCCTAGTTTCTGAAATATTTCACATGCAAACAATTTATGCTTGTGATTACAACAAGGGCATTGACCTTCAGTGCGAGTCATATGTGTGAAGCTATGAGGTTTCCCCTTAGACATGTGAGTCTTAGAAACAGCAGGTCCTGATTGACCTTGACTGGAGCTGGATTGTATGCTTTCTAATGCTTGACATTTATGCTCTAAATGTTTAAAAAGGTGCTGAAGTGTTGGATTTTCCATAGAATCTAACTCAAATTCCCAACCTCTCCTTGTTTCATGATCTAACTGGTCTACTGCATGCTGTGCTAAGATAGTATGTTCCAATGGATTGTCTAACTGAAGGGCTTTCAAGGCTTGCAAATTACTGGAAAATGTGTTTATGAATTGCCTAAGTTCAAAAGCTGATTCTCTTTCTATAGGCTTAATATTCAAAATCTCTCTAATGTGTGTTGATGCAATTAACCTTTTATTCTGAAATCTACTGCAGAGCAAGTCCCATGCAACACTGTAATTGGTTTCAGTAGTAGGTAAGTTTTGAATTAATGCCTTGGCTTGGCCTTGCAGTGCTCCTAACAAATAATGAAACTTTTCAATTGTTCCCAAACTTGCATTATTATGAACTATGGCCTTGAAGTTATCTGAAAAAGATAACCAGTCTTCGTAGTTCCCACTGAATGTCGGCAACTTGATTGCAGGTAACCTCAAATTTGAGCTATCATGTAAGGCACTGTGAGCTGAACTGGGACTACTTGCACTGTGAGCTTGCGATGGGAATAATAGTTCTTGCATCCTAGCCTTCAAGCTATATATGACAGTTTCCATATTCTCCCTATCCTTAGTCTGGTCAGTGGCTACATCTTCCACCTCTAGCTGTGACTGAATGGCGTCATATTTAGTGTCTAAATCACTTAATGTATCATAGCGCACTCTGATTTCATGCAAGTTGTGTTCACTGTTGAATGAGTCCACGAATGTGCTTATTCTTGTTATTCGCGCCTTAATACTGGTTCTTTGCTTTATTAACTTTTGTAGTTGCTGCTCATCCATCTCGGAATGGAAAGGATAATAAATAAGAAAAGGAAAATCTGACCTGTATAATACTTATTTTCCCTGCATCCTTCGTCTTGTAGTCGTGCTGATAAGATGAACCCTGGACTCCACACACTGCGTTGTCGTGTTGGGTAGTCGAATTGAAGCTTTCAGACACGAATGTTCTCGTGAACCATGCCAGTTTTAGACCACTTGCAGTAATTTGATGTGATTTCAGTAACAAAATACACGCAGCCTTGTGCTAAGCTTTTACCGCGTCTTCCGCGCCACGTGGTGTGATGTAAGCACTAGTATGCACACGATGAAGGAAGCGCGAGTAACTGTCGTAGATTTACTTCGCATTTTCACAAATTACGCACGATTATTAAAGATCCGGGTCCGGTGATGACCAAAATGTTTTGTGGTCTGGTACAAGTTACTGAGTGGACTGTATAACGGTTTGCATTTAGTTGCGCTGGCACAAATAATCACTCGGATCTTTATAATGCATAAAATATGATTCATGTTGGTTTATTAACATTGAGTATGTACACTGAAACACTTAACAATAGAATTACATGATAAAATGAAACTCCACATAGCTATGGAGCTTGATGTTCGTGAGGCATCTTAGCATTACTCGAATCACGCGTGTATCACACCATGTTGTCTTACAAGTATCTGAGACGCTCTCACCGGAAGTCAACCCCAGCGCCCCGGGAACACATTGGTGGAGGCACGTGCTACCTGAAAGGTGCTGCACTCTGATGAGCAACTATTGTGATACACAGTAACAGACTCCATAACGTCTTCAAAATGTTCCCCATCGCTTATGTTCCAGTCTTCGGCGGATATTGACGCGAATTTCTGTCTAGTGAGTTTCTCTACGTCGTCAATAGGGAAGGTGACGTTGTGAGAAGCTACCCAGTTCTTCACTTTTGCCCACATTATTTCATTACTGTTTAATTCAGGGTGATATGGGGGCAGTCGAATTACCGAGTGTCCGTACTGTTCATCTAGGACGTAGGTTTTGTGTGCCGGCTTGTGCAGTTTGATAAGCTCGTAAAGCTCGTGTTGGTATATCGTCTCACGGTGTGGAATGTTCCTATTCACTAGCCAGGAGATCATCGTCACTTTACGTGAGCTGGAGGTTGGAGTACGATCTACTTCCTTGTTGTGATATGGCGAGTAGTCAATTACGAGAACACTGCGAGGTGGAAGTTATCTTTCATATCTTTCATTCTCTTTTTAAAAAAGTCACTATTCATGTCATCATGGTAGTCGCCACTCTTGCTGCCAGACTTCCAGATTAGCAGACAGTTCTCGATGAAACCCATTTCACCGCCAGCATGTACAACTACCCTCCACCCGATACTGGGTATTTTTTTAATAAACAAACCTTTTGTATTTAACGTCATGTTTTTCCATTAGGATGCGCTTGTTAGTGTTAGCTTTTTCTGATGATATCCTCATGATCGAAGAATTCGCTTGACACTAGTATTGGATCCTATGAACTTTAAGTCTTTACCTAACTTTGCACGAATTTTTGAAACTGTAGGTAAACATTTTTCATCTAAATAAAAATTGCCAACAATAAGACGTACGGCACCTTCGTCAAAGTCGTCCAATCCAGTAATATTCTTTGTGCGCATTCGGTTTTTGTTTGGTGTTTCAAACAGACTATCCATAGGTTTTCCTAATTCTTTCGTTTTTCGCTCTTAATCCGTACCAAAGAACTTTCTGACACTCCAATAACTGCTGCTACTCTTTCCTGCACTTTTTGTACAATCTGTCACGAACTTTTCTTCCATTGCCTCCCTTTCCATAAAGTCTATACTCTATAATGTTCAAGATTGCTGCACGAGTCTGACTCTTTAGCACCATACGATGCAGGCTACTTTTAACGCCTTCCATACTGTTACAGATAGGCCTAACGTACACTACCACTAACCACAGTTACTACTCAACGGGAAATTAGAAAGGAGAGCGCGGCAGCTGAGTGTTAACTTATGCACTGAACTGTCCTTGTAGCAGGAGCTCTGTTAGGAGGGGATACGCTACGCGAGATAGTCCAAAGTGCGCATGCGCTCCCAGATGTCTTCCTACCTGGCCCGATCTTTACCTTAATTAAGTCCACGGTCGCTCTTTCCCACTTCTAGACTTTTCCTGTCCCGTCGTTGCCATAAGACATATGTGTCGGTGCGACGTAAAAAATAAATAAAACAATAAATAGAAAACCTCTAATAAGAACAGGTACATACACACTCTATTTTTTATTTATTTTAATTTATTTCTACATTATATACAGGCTGCCACAAAGACAAAGACAGCTTACAAATTTTGATTAGGCATGAACTTATTCTTTATAGAAATTGAACAATCAAAGAAAGATAGGATCGAGAGGTCCATATGCGTGGTTCGTAAATTGGAGATAGAACCTTTCAGTTCATTAATTGCTTTGGTGGTGATGAAGGTTCTGGGAAGTCCGAACTGCTTACAGAAGTGTACAAAAAGTTTCGGAATGAGGTCTCTCGCTCCGATTATCCCTACATTTAAACAAAATAAAGAATAAATCTATTGAAAACATTATATCCGGCTTCTTAGCAGAATAGTCAGCATAATGATTCTCGGGTTCGATTCCAGGCCGAGTCATACGCTAAATTGACAAGTTGATTGTTTAAATCCTCTAGCTCGGGGTTGGGGTGTTTTTGTGTTTGTCCAAATACATACCACACCCCCATCCACCACAGACCCTGCACTTAGAGCTGGCGTCGGGGAAGTCATTCAGACGTAAAACTGGACCAGTTCTATACGCACGGCACAGATCGCCCTTTGACCCGATCAGGGTGTGTGTGGGGGGGGGGGGGGGGAGGAGAATGAGCGACTGAGTGAGGGTGTTGTATAACAGCAGTGTTGACACAGCACGATGCACTACGAGGCAGTGCAACCAGGGAAACTGCCCTGTCACCGTCAATAAGTATTTTTGAATGGAGTATCGTATAAATATTCTTGAATGGAATATCCTATTAGATTATTTGAGGCTTCTGTGCCCACTGGGCACATAAAATTACACATTAAACAATATTTAGTTTGCAGTGAGAGCCTAAACTATGTTTTTCCTTGATACTGGATGTCGCCTGATGTACAGGATGAGTAATTTTCCTTTGGGGTGACTCTATCTACACATTAAAAACACTCATTAGAGTTAATATAAGTAATAATAATAAATTAATAATAATTACAAAAACGTAGTTGAAAATGTCTTTCAAAACACCGGAGAAAAGGCACAACATGACCCTTAGGTGAGACGCCCTATGAATCACTTTAGAGAAAAAATCAGACAGGTTCGTCCATAATTCATCGGAGTGTTCACATGTCTGATCAGGCGATACACAGAACACTTCAGAGTGCGAGTCACTGTTTTCGAGTAGCAGTTAAGAGTCGATCGATCTGGGTAGAACAGAAAGTTCGTGCTTGCCGCCACATTTCTCATCCTAACATTCTTCTTATCTCCCAACAATAGTGTGGAACGATTTAAATACGTTCCGAGTTTTATCGCAATTCGTTGTCGGTAATTTGACAGATTCTTGGACACACTTACAATAAGTTGTTCGCACCACCTGATAACTAGAGCCCTGCACGGATGGGGATATCCGCGGATCCCTGCGATGTTAGTGTCTTGGCGGATGCACACTGTATGGCAGTGCAGGTAATTTTGCTGATAATTTCTAAATAATGAAGTTTATTAATTTTCGCTCAAGATAACTCTTATTTTTGCTTGTGTTTACGCGACCCTTCCCAGTGGTATGGGAGAATGGTGATATATAAAGAGCCTTGAGACCATAAAGCCGTAAATCTGACCGTAGCCTAACTGACTTCTGCCCGCAGTTAATGAGAGGAAGGAACAAAGTTCAATACGTCGGTACTTGTCGCAAGAGAAAATCCCTCAAACTTTGATTGAGAGGAGGGGGGGGGGGGGGATGGGGGTCTGGTGCCTCTGGTGCCAGGTATCAGGCCTATTGTATTATGTTAACAGATCTATCCGTTCCAATACCGTGGGTGTAATATACTGTAGTTAAATATTTTCAATATTCGCGGATAACCATTCGCGGATGCGATTAACCATTTGCGGATGCGGATAATATTTTTAATATCCACGCAGGTTAACCTAGATATGGGATGGATACACATGGTGTCACGAGGTTTCCTTGCCCCTTCCAATCACTTAGCTGAAACGATCAGCAAATTCGAACTGATTTTTGCTGAAGTTGACGGAAATGATTAGGAAATATGCTTATGGTGCTTTAAAGGTTTCTTTCTTGATATTCACCCACAATCCTACTTCGCTTGTGTTGGTTGGTCGTAAAAAAAATCTTAAAGAGCAGAGGCAGTCTATAAACGAAAAGAGAGAATGTGACATTTGTCAGCAAAGTAATTTTTGACTACGATAATTATTCTCTTTGCTGTTTATATATTTCAAGCTCAAGTCAAGCACCTCTCCTTTTGTGCGAAATTCGAGAAAACATATGCGTATCTCGTCTCACTGGCGTCAACGAACATACGAACTGCAGCTCTTGATAGATATCGAATGATGAGACTACTGTCATTCAGTCAGTAAATCGCCACTCCTCTGCATTGAGGGCAGTTGCCCAGGTGGCAAATTCTCTATCAGTTAAATAAATTCTGGTAGCTCAATCGTAAGAGTACCAGTGTCTCTTCCCAATGCAACTTGGGCTCATCAGTTGGAAACCGCACCTCTCCAAGACACTTGCGGATAGTTCACCTGCGTGTTATTGTGGAGTATAGTTTTGTGTGTGGTGTATGAGTTTCAGGTATGTTAGAGACAGTACAAACACTAAGGCCTCGAGCCTAGGGGACCAGTGAAGGTCTACCTAGACTTTTCTTGAGCTACTGTGGTCAATTATTCCAATACCAATTCATCTTCCTATGAACGAGTATTTTCCCCAATGTGTCCTATTGCATTATAACTTTACCTTCGTATCATGTTCGTCTCTACTTTTAACTCCATTGAAGCATATTCGACTATTAATGTCTTTCTACGCCATCTCTCCACTGACAGCTCGGAACATACCGCTTAGTCGAGCAGCTCATTTCCTTACTCCCAAGACTTCCCAGCCCAGAGTTTGCAACTGAACACTACTCGTTTGTCAGAAATCACCCAGACCGAATCGTGCTGTTTTCCTTAGGATCGTTTCCACTTCTCAAATCAAGTAATACTAGTGATATTAGTGAATTTTTTTAAATGTTCCTATGGCTGTTTCTTGCCTGGTGCAGCCCTTTGAAGGCAGACCCCCGGCGGCATCTGCCTGTACTGGAAACTGCGTGTTATTGTGGAGGATAGTTTTGTGTGTGGTGTATGAGTTTCAGGGATGTTAGAGACAGTACAAACACTCAGGCCTCGAGCCTAGGGGACCAGTGAAGGTTAAAATCTCTTACCCGGCCAGAAATCGAACCCGGGGCTCTCTGAACCGAAGAACACTACGCTGAACATTCAGCCAAGGAGCCAGACAGTCCTGACTTAAGGTGAACGGAGTGAAAATCAAATGGCTCGTTTGATACCAGTGTTCCAAAGCGTGTAGCGATTTATATCGCGGAATGCCGTATATATTCATCTTCGAAGACACGAATAGAGTTTGTGTTATAAGCAGAAAATCCATCTGAAATTCACAGTAGGATAAATATTTCCAATTGTACAGAGTCCATGCATCTCATCAACATCACCTTGGTTAACGTAAGTAGAAAATTAATATGTTCTAGTGTTTGTAGTTCCTAATCTGTTGAATTAGGTCTGAACTATCGCTTACTCATTTTTAAAATACTTCTTATGTTGCAGCGCTAAGTTTCTGCTACACTGTTCCTTCTACGGAATATCTGTTTCTGGACCAGAATGGATTACTTTCATAAATTCTAAAATATCCCTTCGTTGTGTTATTGTAATGTGAAATACTGTATTTACATGCGACTTCTGGAAGCTGCTACCAGTAATGTTTCTTGGTGACGTCACAGTAGTGACAACCAAGGTTAATAGAGAACAGTAGGTGACAACCAGTGGCGCCTCGTATCGTTGAATGCATGGAGTACGTGGAGTACAACGAATCGAAAATGGAAAGACACTGCAGCAAATGCTCCTAGGAGAATCTCGCCAATCTTATTCACCATTTTGTGGAAAAACTTTGTGCAGCCTTTCTTTGTGCCGACATCCCCTTAAATAGTCCGGCTCCCTGGCTAAATGGTTAGCGTGCTGGCCTTTGGCCACAGGGGTTCCGGGTTCAATTCCTGGCTGGGTCGGGAATATTAACCTTAATTGGTTAATTTCACTGGCACGGGGACTGGGTATATGTGTCGTTTTCATCATCATTTCATCCTCATCATGACGCGCAAGTAGCCTACGGGTGTCAAATCGAAAGACCTGCATTTGGCGAGCCGAAGTTGTCCTCGGACATTCCCGGCATTAAAAGCCTACTCCATTTCATTTCATTTTTTCCCTTAAATAAGCTGAATCATCCAAAATTTCGTGAATTCTTAGAAAAATACACCAGAAAATCTCTTCCCGATCCTTCCACTGTAAAAAAGGACTACATCAGCCGAAGCTACGAAAAAAACTATGCAAGAAATCAGGCAACGTGTTGCAAATAGGAAAATATGGGTATCAATTGATGAAACTGCAGACTCTATGGGAAGATATATTGCGAATGTCATTGTGAGGAAACGTTTCTAATAAACTGTGAACATTTAGCAAACGTCAATTTTTCTGCCTTTAGTAAACTGTTTGACAGATCTGTGCGTGCCATATCGACCAAAGGCGTTCAGCATGACAATGTACTGTTCTTTGTAACGATGCTGCGCCTTATATGGTGAAAGCTGCCAAATCACTAAACGCATTATATAGTAAAACGGTGCCTGTGACTTGTTTCGCTCACGCCTTACACAGAGTTGCAGAAGAGATTCGTAGTCAATATTGAGTGAGGTTGATAAATTGATTGGGTGTGTCAAGGTCTTGATGAAAGCCCCTTCACGTGTTGCATCATTTAAGTTGCTAGCTCTAAACATTCCCTTGCCGTCTTCTCCCATTTTGACAAGATGGGGATCCTGGATTGAATCCTGCAACTATTACTGCCAGAACTTCAACATTGTGAAGTTCATTTGATGGCAGTGAAGCCGCTACAATTGGACTAGGCCAGGAATTGTCTAATTCTGACATTTCAGGTCAACGTTCATACATCAAATAAAATTTTGGTTTTCTTCCTGCTACTATAACTGCTTTGGAGCAATCAGAAGTGAAGCAGATAGAACTAGTGAAAATAACTGTGAATAAATATCGCTCATAGGGTCGGTTGATGCATGCATTTCAGTGGGCTTTTCATACTGATATGTAATAGCAACGGCTGGCTCGGTGAGGAAAGAAACGGGAAACTACCTCACTCCTCATTTCCCTAGTACGCCTTTTTAGTGACGCGTAGGCTATTTATGACAGCTGTTGGCGGAGCTGCAGACGATCAAACCAGCCTATGGGCTGAATACCCAGCAACACAAATTTAATATTGTTTGTGGTAAAGTGGGGCAATAAGTATCAAAGAAAATGGAAAAGGTGTTAGAAAAAAACGAAGGGTACCACACATTGTGTTCCATTTCAATGATTTTGTTTGGAGAAGAGTTTTCGCTTAATCATTTTAGATTCAAATCATATTGTCCATTTCAAATGTGCTCCTATTGTGTCAGCTGAAGTAGAACAAAGTTTTTCAAAGTACAGGGCTTTGTCGGCTGAAAATGTAAGCTATTTGAAAATTTAAGTTTATTTGAAAATTTGCACAAGGTATTCGTTGTATATTGCAACCCAGGGCTCGTAAACTGAAGATACAGAAGCATGTGGTCGCAGCGTGCGTTAACTATGTACTGACAATTTTAATAAAATAAGAAGCACACTACAACATCAAATTAAAAGTCTCTTGTGCATTTTATTCATAAATAAATGGTTCGTTGTCATAAACTGACTTGTTAATTGATTTTGCAACTGGAATTTTACCTCAAATACAAATAGGCCTACTGTTAGGCTGGTCATATTTTTTATGTTATTGTGCATATTTTGGTAAATTTTAGGTTATAAAAATCCTCGCCATCTCCAGTGCTACGCTATGAAAAAGGACCAACCGGAAGCCTATAGAACTGGAAATAAGAATAAGAAAATGGCGGTTGGTGGGCCATACATTGCGGCAGCTTGTAGACCATATACGTTGACTCAGCAGCGAAAGGATGCTAAACATTTTTGAGGCGTTAAAGAAATCGACCCTTCTGAGGGAAATGAAGAATTGCTTGTCTTGAAAACGATTTCTCGATTTGTTTTTGTAAGAGTCTTGATTAAACATTTAATTAATTAGCAGCTGCAAGGGAAAATATATCCTTACCACATATTTCTTTTTTGGTATGAAATTGGCACTGCCAAATCAAAGGAAGGGGCACCATACAGGTGACCTTATCTTAGTGTAGGGAATTCCTGTGATCTGGGGTAAATTTGCAACTTTTCCTGCGACGATATGGTCCACCCTTGTGCACCAGTTCAGAATGGATTTTACCATCTTTACCACTCCCGTAGCTACCCACATACCGGACGCCTTATGATATGACTATATTAATCTAAGCCCTAATGTGTGATCACGAGATTTCATATACGACTGAAGATCAACTTCGACACAATTTTACAAGAAGTTGCATAGGGAAGGTGTACCGTAGGCCTATTCAGTTAGCTGGAAACGTGTTTTGTTTGTTTGGTTGCACTTTCTACATCGACTACTAAAATATCTGTGTACCAAATAACACCATACTGTACGCATAAGAACACAGGTAAGCAAAGGCCAACACATTTTTCAGGAATGCACTACATTTTTGTCATTGATTTACTGCGATTGTTATGTGAATGTCTGTGATAATTAGTGCAACACAGTGTTAAGCGTAATACTTGCTGGCGATTATTTATTAAATTGTTAGTTTTGAGTTACGCGAAGATATCTGTAGCTTACGTAGCCTGTAAAATTAACGGAATTTTTCACCGCATTATTGTAGTTTGCTGGTTAGATTTATGATTTCTAAAAGTATATCAAACTTTTTTAGCCTAAATACGCTCCATAAAGTCACAGCTACATCTTTATCAGTCTCTAACGAATACCGTTACCGTTGGTTGAAACTGCTCCAGCGGTACCAGAACTCTGCAAAATATTTCGGTTGCGTGCAGGATTGCACAGTATTTAAAAAGGTGCCCAATCCCGCTTTAGTTCTTCGTTTTCTCTTTCACTTTTGCTGTTTTCCTGCACGGAAAATATGCATTTGAAATGCTCTCAGATGTGCTCTAACTGTTGATGTATACACACAGTCGGGTGTCTCGTAATTAGCTGGTGATGAGTGTGCCAATCCACACAGAACTCATGGCATTAACGTAGTTTTGTGAAGCTCTGCTATCGAATGTTGTATGAGTAGGCGTGTGGGCTCAGTTAATTACTATGCACGCTATTTAGCGCATTCTGCATTATTTAACATGTAACATGATAATTTTTATTCATATCATGTAGAAAACTGATAGTCGCTGTGAACCGTGACATTTTTCAACAGTGAGCACGCCGTGAAATTGATTAGTCAATGAAATAATCTGACATAAGTAGATTATCGCTCAAAATTTAATCATTATGCGCTTACACAACCTGTGTTACGAAAGTTCTGGGTAACTGTATTGATATTCAATACCTGGGACATAGTATCAGTATCATAGGCGTCAGTTTTGTTTTATTGTCTGTACCAGGAAATGTACATCCATGATGCTCTGGAAGGTTACTGAGTGGCTCCTCGTAGGCCTGCGTGTTTTGTACCTGCTGGATTCTATTGTTTGCTGATGACGGACATGGAAGTCCTACTCAGACTACTTATCAATTTATGTGCTCAACTGGAAAAGACACCCCATGTCGCTACAACCGTGATGAGCCTTAACTGACCTCTGCTCAGCCTGAGGCCTGCAGATTACGATGCGACACTAGGCCCATGTGACGAATCTTTCTGGACTGGGACCGCTCTCTCACCGTGAGATAGCTCATTAGTTGTTCTCACGTAGGCCGATTGGAACTCGAACCAGCCCTTAGAGCTAGGTAAGAATCCCTGAACTGGCTTGAAATTGAATCCCGACCCTCCGGGTAAGAGGCAGGCTCGCTGCACGTAGACCGTGGGGCCGACTGAACAGCCTGTAAAACCTTGAGTATTTTACAGCATCATGTTCATTTGAGACGTCATGTTTTTGAACCACACCGAACTGCGTGCCTTTGGTTGATGTTCCAAGATCAGAGAGATCTGTAACCATGTCCTCTTTCTTGCCTCATGAAAACAGTGAACTGAAGGCTTCACATAGGCATTTTATCACTTGGACAGTCGCTGGTGGATGAACTTCAGACAGTGGCGATTTAAGCACTCTTCGACTGATTCCTGAACCAACAGAGATGATGTTAAAGTTCACTGCTATAGTTGGAACGAGTCAGGTGTATAAATCTAGTAGCTTGAAACAATATAGTAGTTCTGAAACTTCCCGCAATCGTTCACCAGCAGTGAGTAAAATTACCGCCTTCTCACTCTTCTGCACGCTGTCACTTTCAGTTTTGAATGGCGCTGATTTCACTTCATCAACTAAACAGTTCCACTATGTGCAGCTTTGCTGGTTCAGGCTTCCAATGCATCTCTCTCGTCAGTGAAAACTAATTTGCCAAATGCTTTTCTGAGCACGTTATGCTCAAGAACGTTGGTATCGAACTCCAAAGCTAAAATGCTATCATCAGTCTAGATGCGTTTATTCGTAATCAGTTCGGTGCTCCAGTATTCAGTAACATGATTATGCACGTGTGGGAGAATGTAGATGAATGTGACGGTGTACTTGATGCTCCTGAAAATGTTGCTTCGAAGACTGGAGTGGGTCATCTCCCTGCTACAGTCATGAATCATTCATCCAGTGTGCTTATTGTTGTGTACATATTTGTTTACTAGGTATCTTTGTCCCGATCAGTGTCCTTCAGGCAGTCCGTTTCCAGTTAGTTATAGTGCATTGTTTCTTCTGGTATGGTCTAGAGCAATTTTTTAACTTTCTCTGACCTGTGTCAGTCTCATCTTTGGCTTTGACAATGTGAAAGTGACAAGGTGTGAGCGATGATGGTAATACCATTGCTTATGTAGCCAGTTCCTACGATGAATGTCATGAATGTGCCGCTCATTCAGTTGATTAGATTATGGGCTTGACAGACTGATGCGTATTTGCACATTCTTGTTCAGTGAGGAAAACAACGAGAAACTACGTCGCTCATTTCCGTAGTACGCTTCGTCAGTGACTCCTAGGCTATATGTGGGACTCAGGGTCGATCTGTTGTGGATCCAATATGCCTTCGGACTAAGGACTCAACAAACAAACAAACAAACAAACAAACAAACAAACAAACAAACAAACATGCATGCATACATCTGGGCACCCATGACGGTTGGTAATTTAGTACGTCAGTTGACTTGTGTAGCCGGCATATGAACGTTTGAGAACCAGATGACAAGGAGATGGCTCGAGGTACAGAGCTATCGGACTTCGACAAGGGCTTAAATGTGGGCTGCCACCTCAGTGGGCTGTCTAGCAGGGCGATTGCAGTGAAGTTGAACAGGTCCAAATCAGCAGTAGCATTCGTCCTGCGTAAGCGCTGGTGGATGGGCATTGTGCTAAAGGTCCATTTTCTTGGCGACCTAAAATGTTGACCGACAAAAATCGCAGAACCTTGAAATTAACAAAAATGGGGCACAACTGATGGCTAATATCCGACAGGAGTTTCATGCAGCAGGATGAGTAGGCCCGTCTGTTTCCATTGGAACATTGCGAACGGAGGCCCACCAACTCGGATATTTCGGAAGAGTAGTGGCACATAAGCCCCTTATCACGAATGATTACAAAGCTTGGCGACTCAGGTGGAGTTTGGACCGTCGCAGTTAGGCACAGGAGCTTTGGAAATCGGTTCTGTGCAGTGATGAGTCGAGATTAACATTATTTCGGTCCGATGGACGTGTATAGGGGTGGTATCTACGCGGGAGCCAGCTTCTGCCTAGTGTATAGAGCCAATCAGGAAATTCGGTGGTGGTGATGGTGATGGTGGAACGATAGTGTGAGGCTGTTTCTCGTACTTCGGCGTGCAACTGCTACTTTTATGTCCGTGGCAGCATGACTACAGAACCATATTGTAACATTCTGGATAATGAAATTCTCCCAATATCATGGCGTTGAATGGACCCATGTTACTTCCAGGATGACAGTGCTAGATGCCGTGTTGAGGGGCTACTGTGCAGTGATACGCCGACAACAAAGTTCGCCAATTCGAGTGGCCGCCCCGACCTCAGTCCATTAGAACATATTTTGGACGAATTGGACCGCCGGGTGAGGCCTAGGGAGGAGCGGCTAAGATTCATTGTACAACTGTCGGAATGGTTGCAAGAGGTATGGCGAAAAATCCTAGTGGATGTCCTGGACACACTCGTCAAGAGCATGTCGGTTAGAGTGGCTACTGTGAGGTTCTTACGTGGTGAAAACTACTGAACAAACATTGTGTACAGGTGCCCAGTTACGTTTTGGTTATTAGTGTGCATACATAAATACATATATACACGTCAGACACTTCAGGAACGTTTGTTATTCTCTCAGACCAGCTCTGGTAACTGAAGCGAAGTAAATTTCGTTCTTGTTCTTGTTCTTGTTCTTGTTCTTCTTTTTTCTTTTTAAGAGGAAAGAAAATTACTGTATATTCCTCCTGGTCTCTAGCTTTGGATCATGGATATTGGCCCTCAGACGGAATGATCTTAACTTCATTTCGGAACCATTTGCGTCCATCTTTGAGTGAGCCAGGAATGATAACAGAATTAACAAAGAAAGTGCTTTTGTGTCCTGTAACAAGTGCTCTGGGACTGCGATCAAAGTGAGAAAGCGCTTGAAGAGCTCTGAGATGAGCGGAGAGTTTGAAGCCATTATTACCTCCAGGCTGAGGGGAAATGCGATTTTTTGTTCATCTCTTGAGGTCGCCGAGATTGTTCCTTTGAGAATGGGAATCCGTTGCCTTCGTGGATCAATAGCTGCACCTTTCAAAGTTCTAATATGAAGGGATTCTATTTTAGGTGAATACAAATTTAAAATTCCAGTGATCTTCAGCTTTTATAGAACCATAAACTCGGTACGATTTCAAAATAACGTTAACTATTCATATGTATAGCGTATTACTATTTTAGTTTTGTATTATAAAGTAATTTTGATGGTTTTTATTTAGTTGCCTTTAATGTAAGAGGGAAAGTATATCTTTCACTAGTTTAAATTCAATAACATTTAATTTTTATAGGAACAACTGCAAATGCTTCCTAAACATATAAACTTGTATTAAGTTGTACAACACCTTGGTCATATCGAATCTATAATACACGGGTTTTATGAGGAGCCCTAGGTGAAAATTGCATGTGTGTCAACTTGAAAGGGTGCAAAAGGAATACTTGAAATATTTACAGTTTAAAAGAACATCTTAACGGCCACATATGGTTTTCCTACAACGTGATTACCGGTATGCTAAATTTAAAAATGGGGAGTTTGGAAGATCGAAGGCAGAAAGATGCGGTAAAGTTAATTTACAAATAATAAATTCCTCCCCCACCCCCGCCCTGAATTTCCATGTGTCGCGCCCAAATTCAAGATTTAATTTAACATTAGTAAATAAAAAATTTAGAACATCTGTCCATCCAAATTCACACCGTACAGACTGCGCAGTATCTATACCAGTACATCTCGGAAAAGAATGCTCGTGATTTCAGTACAAACATGACAATATCTTTAAGAATTCATGGCTTGCATTGTCAGATAACAATTATGATAAAACGCTGTATGTTCAGTATATGAAACTATATTGGAACAATTATTTGTAAGCCCAAACCCATAACAGGATAGAATGGATTAGGTTAATTAGATTAAATTAGGTAATATTAAGTAATAATCATTTGTAATTTTATTTTGTATCGAAGTGAATACTGCTGTAATTGTAATAGCCCTGCTAGACAGCCCGCTGAGGTGGCAGGCTACAATCAAGCCCTTATGGAAGTCCGATAGCTAAGTACCTCGTGCCATCTCCTTGTCAGTTTGTTCTCGTACGTCCTAAAGCATATGCCGGCCACACAAGTCAACTGACGTTCTAAATTACCAACCATTATGGATGCCCATACATACATCTTTCCGTCACTAGCGCAATTCGTATCTTAACGCTTGCAGTATTGTCCTATACGAGTGTAATAGAATGGAAGCGTAGCCTAACATCGTACGACCTATTTATCCCTTTATTTGTAATATTGGTTTTCTGTGCGTGCAAATGGTAGTCTTGGACGTAAGCGAACTAGGTTACCGTGATAATTGTCCATAATCGCTGCTTGGGAATTACATTTATTTGATCTCTGCTGTCGGAAATCATGCTTAAGTAGCTAATTGCTTGAGATGAAACTTTCGCGTCTCTCATTTCCTTCCATCCCGTCTTCATTTTAATTTAAAATTCTGAACTTAACCGAAGCACTTTGGTGACGCATGCTTTACTGTGCTATAAAATATTATCATTAAACAAACTTCGCTTAAGTAACTTGTATAATCTGTGTGTATACACAACTCTCTGTCGTCTTCACCTCGTAACTATACCAACGTCTGTGGAATGAACAGCAAGGCGCTCTTCATCACTTAATGTAAACGTTTCTTCTCTTTCTTCGTCAATGATCAGAGTAAACTTCACTTCGCTTTTATAATTCATGTTAAACTAGGAGTGGGTGAAGTGATGAAATAGAATTGTATGCTCACCGTCTCTATCGAACCTCAAAGGTATATTGAAAAAAAAGTCGGCTTACCGAATTCTCTACTTCTGATTTCGGTACATTAATATACTACTCTCTGTACCGAGGGGAGTGGCAGGGTGTGTTACAGCGCTCCGGCTGTGGAGCCAAGCTCTGCATTCGGGAATGATTGGGTTCGAACCCCACCGTCAGATCTTCTGGGAATGGTTTTCTATGGTTTCTCATTTTCACTTCCAGACAAATGCCGCGACAGTTCCTGTTCAGAGGCCACAACCGATTCCGTCCACCTTCCTACCGAATTTCATTACACCTTGGTTCATTTCATCTCCATTAGTTCCCAACTGAGGTTGGCAACAGGAAGGGCATCCGGCCGTAAAAGGATGCCATATAATTTCATCTCATCTTTTCTCCGACGCCGTATCAGAAAACGGGACTATGGGGTAGACATACAACATAGTACTATATCTCAGAGCTTGTTGAAAATAGAATAACAAAATACGAAAAGTAATTAACAAGTTGGACAGAAAAGTTGATGGGTAATGTAATGGCAATATGTCCGATTTATGAGTGAAAGAAGTTCAGTTATTCGGATATTATTTTCCTTTTTTACAATACAGTACAATTTACCGTTTTTAATTCGCATTCGTGAATAATTCGAACTTTCCTCGTGGTCCTTTGACATTCCTGTACAACGAAATGTTAAAAATTCGTGTGTAATTCTAATATTAATTTTAACTCGCATTAGAAATACAATATTAAACTCTGATAATTTCAAAAATGATGTTTAAGGAAGAGAGAACGCTGCCTCGGTGGAAAAGAGAAGTAGCGTAGAGTGGTCTAAGTAGCGACTTCTGAGTTTCGGTAACTGGTAACACCGGCTAGGCCTTGCATCCACCCAAAGCTGGTAACACAACTGTTTGGTGTGATGTGACGAAAAAAATAGAGATCATTTTGAATTCGAGTTTCGGGAAAGTACAGTGTATAATATTGTTTAATTCTAATTCGTGGTTAAAACTATTTTTCTGGGCCTTTCAGGCTCGTATTAACCAAGTTCTGCTGTACATTTTCACAATTGGTTGAAAATAGGCAGTCATGTATTTCCGTGCATGTTCGAACAGTAAGCCAGTGTGGGCGAAGACTTGTGCCTTTCGCACGAGGAGCGCAAGCAAGTGTGGACGGCGTTGTCGCACACCCGGACTAGCTCAAGACTCCGATGACCGATCCGGTAAATAATAATAATAGTAATAATAATAATAATAATAATAATAATAATAATAATAATAATAAAATAGTGAGGAACTTCAACCAGCAACTGTCTACCACCATAGTTCTGTCGTTTTCATCTTATCTCTTTCATTTTACCGCAACTCCGCTTCCGTGTACTTTTAAAAATATATGTATGTATGTATGTATGTAGGTATGTTCAGTCTGTCAGCGCTAACGCTGGTGGGATCCTCAACAGCTCTGCCATCAGCTGTCATAGATGGCCTCGGCATCACTGAAGAGGCGTACTAGGGAAATGAGGAATGATGTAGTTTCCCGTTGCTTTCCTCACCGAGCCAGAGTTGCTATTACATATCAGTCTGCCAAGCCCACTGGAATGCATGTACCAACCGACCCTATGAGCAACATTTTCATACCATTCATAGCAGGGACTGGCTGCAGAAGGATTGGCATTACTAGCATCACTCATACCTCAGTCATTTTCATATTGTCAAAGCCAAGGATAAGACAGAGACAGATCAATGAAAGTAACAAAATTGCTCTAGCCCATTCCAGAAGACATAGTGCACTGTAAACACTAGTTCCTGCCAGCAAAGGCATTTTAAAATATAAATTAATGAGAATAGCGCACTGCTAACTTTTCCCTCCTCCTTCTACCCTTGACCCTCACTACCACTGCGCCCAACGCGCTAAGCAGGAGCTCGGCCGGAGCGCTGTTTGGTCAAGCCTGTTCCAAACGTGAAAGTGCCATAAATGTCAGTAGAGATAAGGCAGTATTTCTCTAAGAATAATAATGTGTATTTCTTGTACTTTCAGTAAGCTGAATGTCATGAAGTGGTTTTTTTTTTCAATCGGTGAAAAATAATTCAGGTCTGAAAGAGTTAAAGTTTACTGAATATGTATCTCGGAGAAACAAATTGTCGAGCACCAGCTCATTAATGCCACTTGTTTCAAGGGAACTATTTAGTCATGTGGTAATGCAGTTAGCCTTTGTGTTCAGTAGCGTGTGGAGATTACCTTGATGGAGGAGAGAGTTTCATAAAGTGATTATACACACGTTCACTTCCGAAGCGCGCCGTTGTTCTCGTCGGGCTTTGTATGTGATAGACGTCTATAGAGTACTTGGCATACTGTAGGACATTTATTAGCATGGAAATTATTGAAGGAAAACTCCAGCCATGACACAGTTCAAAGTGTTTTGTTTAACTTCTTATAAACGTTTAATAGAAGCATGATAGTGTACAGTATATGGCATCATTTGGGGATTTAGCTGTAATGCTAGTGTTTTTTCTCCTAATACTTGTAGTCTAAGCAGAAAATTGGTAATGGAGGCCAAGCTCTATTCTCAGATTTTTCAACTACTTCTTACTATGTGCTAAAGAAATGGGCTTTACCGTATTCAAGGACGCATTCTCTTTTAACATGTTGTATTCACACTGTTCTTTTTATTAGGAATAGTTTAACTCAGAAAGTCAATATCCTGATATATTAGGTTTACTATCGTACAGTCTGAGGAAGGCCATAATGAGTGGCTTGTATGGTTGAGCGCTGATTTTCTTAGTCCAAACTGGTGGGCTCGATCGTGTGACGATTGTTACAGAACAATCTACCTGTCTATTTATATTTACATAAATGAGGGGGTCCGCTGTCTGTAATATCGTTTATTTTTCCTCATTTTTAGATAGTTATCCGTTTTAGTTCTACTCAACACCGTATCAGTGGTTTCTAACGTTCGTGGCTGTTTGTTTCACCATCACAGGGACACGACTGAATAGCGACCAAATGTCATATCTAGAGGAGCAGGCTTTGATATGCAGATAATTTAAAAATCACTGGTTAGACTGGGGTTTGTAGAAAGACCAAACGAGTTATTTAATGTTTCCTCATACACTAATGATTTTCAGTAAAATGTGAAGACTGTATGTGAAGTGCCCATTTATTTTAAATCACTTTGTTTATGTACATAATTTAGCTTACTCTTCAAATGTCGGAGAAATTTATCGTTTTCTACGAGTTTTATGTTCTGACACTAGTAGCGGACACATTCGCAGACCGACAGCGAGTATACCGGTTGCAATGGCAACGTCTCAGTCTGCTTGCCAGCAGGGAAGTGTTGTGTAATTTTCGTCATCATTCCTGTAAGCTCATAGTTGTTCGTGTGATACAAGGCGAGAGAGGCATCAAGCTGCCAATCTGCGGGATATTTGAGGAATGCCATTAGAAGTTACAGTTGTTATCGAATAGTGCCTAGCGTGGTTGTTAATATTTGAACAGTGCCGCGGAGTGAAGCCCATTGTTTCACAGTGTAAGGTGTTTTCTGGCATTTGCCATAATTGTTACTGTATTTGTTCTCTACTTTCGTTTTCTGTTTTAATTTCTTGCCTCTACTTTACCTCTTTAGGCTTAAGTAATAATATCATCGGTTATCATCGTATGTGAATAGTTAACAAGCCGTGCCCCTAAATTTCTCCTCTGTTACCGCTTTTAAAAACCCCAAACTCATGTGATCAGTATTTAGTAAGGGATATTTCATTTTTCCGACATATTGCGAGGAATTAGCTGTACGTATTACTTAAACAGTAACGGTACTCTCTAATCTTCTGAGAGCAGAACTTTGCATCGCGTTCAGCTTCACACACTGAGTGTAGTGCAGCGCTCATCTTATGTCTGTCGGCAGAGAGTCTGGCCTCGCGCTCTGAAGCATTGTTGCTATCCTAATGAGTTAATATGACGCTGGCTAGCTGTACGGAAGGTAGTGGGTTTGATCCCACCTCAGCTCTGTGAAATATGAAGAGGTTCATGCGCCAACCTCGTGTCGGTACTGCACCCGTCATGCCGGGCTCAGCTCGGCCGGTGAGCGAAGATCTCCAGGGTGTAGATCGTTCGCTTATCGGCTGTGCGAAAATTTTAAAGTGCAGGGATAGATAATGAACTAGTGGCAAATGAGAGAAAGCTAAATAGGTTTTAGACATTTATTACAACTACTGCTCTTCATAAATTATACAATAATTAACAAAATCTAGGTATTTTGTTTATATGATTGTCTTCTTTTATGTTGTAGTCACATAGATACTTCATCGGTAAACGAAACAGGAAATGCCTGTATCTGCAAATATAATATTCATATTTTTAGTGAAAAATTAATTAAATAATTAATAATAATTAATTTGAGATGATCTCTCTCTTTGATAATTTAATAATTTGAAAATAAACTTCCTTCCTTCATGGATTTGATTTTAAACAAATTTGAAAATGATCATTTTCATTTCTCTTTGAAAATTAAATAAAAATTTTTCTCTTATAAAATTATAGTTAAGTCGTCTTCCTTGACCTTTAAATTAATTAATAAACTCAACTTTATAATTATTTAGTAGTTGCTTCTTACATAATAGCTCGGAACTTGACCTCATGTCAATTTACATTTATCCGTTACTCGAAACAATTGATTAAATTATTCTTACAATTTTCGACTTTGTGAGTTCAATCCACTGACATGGCCTATACTTATTCATGTGTATTCGTTAAATAAGATCCTATTCCTCCTTAAAAACGAATAAAATTCACTAAAGGTTTGAATTCATTCAAATGGTGAACCACTAAAGTTGGCGTAAATTAGGCCGAAAATTCCACAAAATAATGAAGAGCATCATCACAAATATGGATTATAAACTTACATTAAGCAAAACACAGTCAAATCATACATACTACACTCACACAAGGATACACGGAAATATTATATACATATTTACACGAACGCTAGCCCTTGATTATTAATTTTTATGTTTAGACAAAGTTAGGAAAATTATTCTCACGATGACACTATCGTGGTGACCTCCTCTCATCAACTGGGAAATGTGACAGAGCAAGGATTATCACTTAATTATAGAACACAGTTATACGACAACGTTTAGAGAAAATTTACGAACACAAAATCATCCAAAAAATCATCGATAAACCGCTTAAACATAGGCCAGAACAAACATTCCGCGCACGCGGTTCATGAGCTACGACATTTATTTTTACTTCTCCACTATAATTGTGATTCTCGATTAATCTGCACTCATAACGAAGACATTACATCAAGTAACATATTTATTCCATCATTGACTCATTAATGAATGCACAGCTCGACTGCTGAATTCAATAATATCCATCAATCAATCAACTAATCATCACAGCACAGCAAATATATAACAAATTGTATCGGTCAGATACTGCCATTTCCCAGGCCTAAATTACAATAATGAGCGCACATCAACCATTTTCAATAATAACTAATATTATGCTCATGACCTTAGGTGTTCTTTTACGCGATAATTTAGTTAAATTATTTTTAATATTATTATTATTATTACTGGCCGCGCAAGATCATACGTGCGGAAGCTACTACACAATAATATTTCAGATGACTCTATTGCACACAAAACTCAACCATATGTCGCATAATTGAAGAATGAACTCTGACATGATAGAATCCACGGAATTTCTGTCCCATTTGATCTTATTAAAAGTCAAAAATATTCAAATAGTCCAAGTTTAACGTTGGGGTCAATTTACACTTATTTCTCCTGCCACAATGAACTCGGGACAGTTGAAACACTTCTCGAAGACATCCACTCAAAACAAACTAATAGGTTCAAATACCCACTCATCCTCAATCTACCATCACCAAGAAAGAAGAGATGGAAAAATTCTAACTAATAGAAAATGTCTAAACAAATAAGTAGAGGCTATGTCATTACAATTACTTTACAAAAGGAAAGAAAAAATAACAAAGTTTAAATATTACTTGGTGGTGACTGTCGGTTGTAGAACTCGGGCTGATGACCTAGTGCATTTTCACCTTACGCACCATCGATCCTCGTCACGCCCGTCTGGACTGCCTTACATTTTACTCGTGCATTGGAGACATGCTGGCGCGCTGGAAATCACACCGTTCACGAAGAAAGAGGACTGACATCCTGACTCGGACTCGAACCGGTGACCTCTTCAGTGGAAATCTTGTGAAGCTGAAACTAAAAATCACGTCTAAGACAAGGTCCAAAACTCACACCGATGTCTGATAAGATGACAAGGAAACTTAACTTTTAAAATCTGCTGAATTATAGGTGGAATCCGCAAACATCTGAACTGCAGTTGTAACCAGTTGTAGACTCTGAATGACGAAGTTCCCTGGTAAGCGAAGTGCGTCTTCTTCTGCCCGTAGTCGAAGCTAGAGTAATTCTTCTCAGTAAGCGAAATACGTCTTCTTCCGTCCGTTGTTGAAGCTAGAGTAATCCTCCACAAGACGTGTTCAGAGGTAGAAATTTCTGTGAAAATTTTCCCTAGGAAATCCATTATTCACTGTCTTAAGACAGGGGTGCGTCTTTTCCTCATAAGCGATTGGTTAATTTATTAACTTAGCACCAAATTAATCGCTTGATTGGCTGCCATAGTCAGACGTCATGCACCTTCACAATTATCGATCGAGCACTTGACACACATTCAGCCTGGTCACGTGTCATTCACGGCTGATTCCAAGGTTCTTTGGCTAGCTGTCTCTGCGTTCTCCCCTCGCCTGGCCTTGAGTGGAATTCCCAGCCACCTGGCGTATCTCGCTCAGTCAACTCGACGTGATAAAACTCCCTTCCTGGTTCATAAAATAATATTTTAACACACAGTAGAAATAAATGCTTTCCAATAAATGATTTTGCCAATTTTGAAGGGGACAGTACATCTACCTGTACATAAATGTTAAAATGGTCGTGCGAGAACTAGGACTACTTCCCCACCAGCCGTGTTATGTATTTCATCTACTAAACTTCAAGCAGAACATCGAACTGAAACCTGCAGTATTGTGAGAAAGTACTGAATAGTGTTTTGTACGAGGAAACCTGAGAATACCTGGATAATAATAATAATAATAATTTACACACACAAAAGCTTACGGCTCGCGTGTCCGTACATTCATTGTAATATATGAATAAGATTTGTTTCATACCTGTTACTGATCATCTTAAGAATTATTCTATTTGGTGTCAGTCTGTTTATGTGTATGTGTTCCTAAAACTGGAAAACTGCTGGACATATTTCAGCCATACACCGAATTCGAATCTACCCATTCAGGATTGTTTTATCACGTGCATATGATAAGGTCATCACATGGGAGTTTGGGTTTATAGGAAGAGTAAATATCTTCGTTAATATTAGGTCTATCAAAAATTGTGTGGTGCATGTTACTTAAAGGTGGATTTACGAAAAGAACAGAAGAGTCATTTTACCCTTTTCGATAGAGCAGGTGATAAGGGAACTGGAGTTAACAGTGAGTTTCGCGAGTCTCTAATTACATTGCCACGCCAGTGGTCAGAGGAACATATTATGTAACTGAGAAGTAGGGAGAATTTCGCACAACTTCGGACCAGGAACTGCATCTGTACTATAAATTCGGAAATCGTCCCCATTATGTCTCGACTTCGTTTATACTCATAGTACTTCACGTTACTGCCACGTGCTTTTGGAGAAAAATATCAATTTACCATATCATATCAAACATGTGATTTAAGGCGTGTGACATCGCATAAATTCATGAAGGAAAAATAATCAGTTGCAAATTCCCCTTGGAAGAACGTGTACAATTGCTAGTATATACTGTATGTAAAATGATATGTCACCGGGTCATATGGAAATAATTAAAGTAGGAATGATATAACATAGATAAACAGATCAAAACAGGTTGTGACGATGAACTATTACAACACAGAATAAATCTCCTGTTCATACATTAATGTGTATGACGAACGAAAGTTAGCTAAATGAGTAGTATGAAGCTGTCTGATAGAGCACAGAAACACGACTAATCGTATTGTTGTAAATGAGACAACTGTCGGTTTCTTCTATAAAGGCAACGAACTACAACACACAATCAAGCTCCTATTTATACAGTAATGTGTATTATTTCTACAGGAGGAATATACGGTGTACACTTTGTTGAAGTTTCTTTGACAGTAGTGATGCTTGAAATAGCATGCTATTTGATATTACATGAATAGTGCCATGGCCCAGGCTAACGCAAGGTTTTGTTAAGGATATACTTTTGCGCTAATCACAATCACTATGGTGATAAGAGTATGGAAATGGGATCCAGTGGGATAGAAAAGGCCTAGGAGTGGGAAGGAAGCTGCCGTGGCCTTAATGAAGGTACAGCCCCAGCATTTGTCAGGTGTGAAAATGGGAAGCGCCACGGAAAACCATCTTCAGGGCTGCCGACAGTGGTGTTCGAACCCACTATCTCCCAAATGCAAGCAAGCTCACAGCTGCGCGACCCTAACCGCACGGCCACTTGCTCTAACTTAGCTGCCTACTTCGAACCCTTGAGTTGACGGTGCCATGGTTATAGCCTATCATTCTTCATCCTATTCCAACAGCGGAGGTAATGTGGTGCCATTATCTCGAAAAAGTTGGTTTCAGGGCCTTCAATGTGATTCTCGGTGTCCCACAGGGACAAACCGAATTTGCTGGTTTTGGAATGTCGATGTCTTTGCCAATTATTGACATTTCTGCAATTTTATTTGAAACTGTTTGGTAACTAGTTTACGGCTACTCTAAAAATGAGAAGATTGTAAAATTTATCTTGAAATGGTGTGTTACTGTACGGGATACTGCCAGAGGATTTAATTAGTATAATGAATTGTCCTGTTCGAAACCTAAACTGCTTGAATTATGATATTTTAATACTGAAGTAGGATGTTCAGTCAGATGAATATAGTTGTCTGCTCTAAGGATTAGGGTGGGACAGGACGTTCTTACTGATGTCTGCATAGTAAGGTCCAATCTCAAAAGGATGTAAAAGTGAGGCTATGTTCGAGGTCCCCCACTGATGTATTCAAAAGAAAAACACACAATAACAAATGTCATACATCGTGTTGACGATCCGGTCTTCTATTTGAAAGGCCTGTTTAATTTTTTCTTTGCCCATTTCAAGTGTTTGTGTTCGTTTCCTGCGGTGGGATTTTGCACGGCAACACTGGTGTGAAATGTGTCAATCAGATGATCATGATATAAAACGATCGTGGTTTGAAGGCCCGTATTCTCAGGCTACATACAGTTGCATTGTACTTTTTACACCGGCGTTGATCGTGATGTTAGAGTTTTCAGCTGTTGTATAGAAAGAAGCAGCATGTTCTGCGAGCACCATGTTTACATTGCTTTAAGTGCTGAAGTTTCCTAATAGAAGTTTCAACTTCAATCGATACTGCCTCCACGATACACGGCGAACGTTTTATGTTACATTACTCTTTTTAAGCCAGTGTGTCGTATCTGGGGACAGTTGGCTCGCCGCTTGAAGAAGGAATTCAACTTCGGCTCAGCTAATCGAACCAGGATTGTCTCCGTGCACCTCTCTCGTTCTTCCTAAAAATAATGTGGTGAATTAAACCAGATGCCTCAGAATATGCTGTTCTTACGAATAATGTATTTTAATCCATGAATAAGCAGAATTCTATAAGGCACCCGTTGCTGTTAATTTTGGAGCTTCCTTTTGTGACCAACGTGAGGATAGAATTTGTTCTTTGGAGGGTTCGTATAGTTACGTCATGCTTTTGGACCCACGCTTAATAACCTCGATAGCAATAGTGCGAGTAAGAATGCATGTTACTATCGGTTAGGAACACACACCTTGAACTTCAACTAAGTTTTTGGCCACCTTTGTTCAGGCGGCGAGGAATTAATATTCATCATTGGTCTCTAAACGGTTCAATACATTCTTGTTTCTGGAGATGAAGAAAGTGAAACCGAAAACAAATGTGAAGAGTTGGTTTCTGAAGATGAAAACAGTGATCAATCTATTCCTTTTACTCGACAGGTGTTTGAAGGTAATGCTCGCATCATTCTAGTGGACCTAGAAATGTGTGAAAAAGTGGAAGGTGCTCTATATGAAACATTCCTCGATGTACGAGACGTCATGAACAGGCGCAGTTCCATTTATTTTATCATAATCTAACAGTGCTTTACAGCCAGTCACTCTGACTTATTTCGGGATGTGTGTACAGTCCGATCTTGTCTAAATGGAGTTTCAGTCGATTACATTGAACGTCCATTTTTGTCTAAATTATTAGTGAGGTGCAGTTGATTTATCATACTCTCCGGACCATGGTGTAATCGAAGAACACCACCAAAGTGCACCGTAGCAGCTCGCTGATTAACACATACTACCTTGTCCCGTTCCTTCAACTGCCTCGCGTTGCGGGGCGGAACCCATTTGGCACTATAGTCGCCAGCTTTCTGTGCTCGTATGGGAGACCTCTGGCAACATGCTCCCACAGTTTGATTCATTTCCACCGAATAGTTAATATGTTATGTTATTTTATCTATCTCGTCCTTAAGTTTTTCATAGCAGTGTATACAGAGTTAAATGAAAAAAAAAAAATCTATATACACAATCATCAATGATCTGCATTTAGAGCTTTCATACAAGTAGTAGATTCCCTATCAGTTGTGTGCCTAGTCTTTTCTTAAGTTATTTCAGTGAACTTGGAAATTTCACTGCATTCACGGTTGTCTGATTGAACGCCTTTTTAGTTAAGTCGTTTGACTTACTCACTGTCCACGTACACTGGTGATCTCGTGATTCGATTATTGAAGTCTTGTGCAGTGATGCGAACTGAGAGAGGACTGAACGATTCTTCCCAATATAAAACATATAATTTTGAGGGGGGTCATGGGCATGACTCATAATCATAGGGTAGGCTAGAGAGCTGAGTTGAATTGATTGTCGAATGTAAACTATTCGTTAAGCTAATAAATAGAATAACGTAATAGCCTGCCTAGTTACTAGGTACTTCGGAATTATATTTTAACTACCTTTTTAACCCCGCAAATAATTTTATTGTTTTAAACCTTCCTGTAAGAAGATGACAGTGAGCTGAGAGCGAGAGTCCGTTTTAGAGTACGATTCTTTCAGTGAGCTACGGATGGCTCTGTATGTCTCGCCCGCAGCGGAAGTTCGGTTCCCCGCCAATGTCCAGCGAGAGAGAGAGAGAGAGAGAGAGAGAATTGAATATAGTGAGTTGAATTTGTTGGTAATTCACAGGCCGGAGAGCCCCTATATCTGGCGTCTTCATACAATACAGGTTTATGAACAGACTAACTACAGTTTTATAATATTAAAATACTAGCAAGATACCCGTGCTTCGCTACGGTATTATACTGAAATTTACAATTGAATGTTTATTGTTTTAGATATATAATCCGCCGAAGTTCGCGATCTGACTCGTTTTCTGCGAGAATCCGCCAAAATTCGCGATCTGACTCGTTTTCTAATAGATTACTGTATGTTTCCTCCCATTTTTCAATCTTTCCTTCCAGCAATCGATTTCGTACTTCCCGGGCTAGGTCCAGATATTCCACCCGGTCAGTTGGGTCCCTAAATCTTTGCCATCTCTTCCTATAAGCGTTTTTAATATGAATCAAATCCTTCAGGAGATCCGGCTTGGTGTCCTCTTGGGTGCCTTCGCGGTACTGAACCCGCGGCCGGACTGCATTCTTAGTCATTACACGTCCAGGACCCGTTTCCAGGGTGGTCCGCACATTTGACAACGGTCCAGAACATTACTATTATTATTATTATTATTATTATTATTATTATTATTATTATTATTATTATTATTATTATTATTATTATTATTATTATTAAAATATGTTCTCGACCCCAGAGCAAGATGCAAGACCGCTACGTGGCAGTAAATTACATCTGCTGCCAGTGTCATTGTTACAATGTGACCAGCACCATTGTCGCGCGTAGGCAAGTGTGCGGGATTTCTGCCGACACCAATGACATACTTCCGTGCATTATTGACCTTATTATAGAGGTGAACAATTTGACGGTCCATCTCATTCCTATCGTTTATTTCAAATGTGTTTAAATTTTTATTTATATGCCAGGAGAATCTACTGTAATCTAAGAACGTTCTCCGAATGAAAAGATGGCTGTTGAACCCAGGAAAGATTAAAAAATGATCGGTTTATGATCAGAATAAGTACATCGAAACTATATAGCCTGTTCCCAGTCATTCGACAGGGTAAGAAATGGAATGAATAAAGCCCCATCTAACGGCGACAATAGGAATTGTGCCGGCTGCCGAAGCACACCTCTGGGGCAATGATCGATGGATGACAAATGAAATGAAATTTGGACAGTGTTGCTGGAATGAATGATGACAGGGAAAATCGGAGTATCCGGAGAAAAACCTGTCCCGCCTCCGTTTTGTCCAGCACGAATATCACATGGAGTGACCGGGATTTGAACCACGGAACCCAGCTGCGAGAGGCCGGCGCGCTGCCGCCTGAGCAACGGAGGCTCCTTATAAGTACATTATGAACAGTAAAATCAATTGGTCTCACCTCCTTTTACACCCCACCGCCGTTAACTTAATTTACCCCCCACCAAAAAATAAATAATAGAAGGCGTGTTTCTTTATGTTGAAAGGAGATTCCAAACACCATTGTTCACGTCTGTTACCTTCAGTTTTGAGATGTAAGTATTCCCATAAAAATAATTCACTTTCTTTCACTTCTTTTCACACTCCCCCCCACCCGTAAGTGAAATTTCCGGCAAAAAATACTTGTTTCTTTAATAGTAAAGGATCTTCTAAATAGGAATTATCCCGACTCTAGCTTCTTCAGTTTTTGATTTACATGTATTCATGAAAGGAATTCAACTCCTTTTCACTCTCGCTCCCCAAGATGGTCCCCCCCCCCAAACGCGTTTTTCTTTGTTTAAGGAGATTCAAATACCAATTTTCACGTCCGTAACAACTTTAGTTTTTATTAGATGTATGTATTCTCATACAATTAAGTCAATTAAGTCAATTAATTTTTCAATTCTTTCATCCCCCCCCCCCACCTTCATTGTATTTTCCGATAATACGTGTTTCTATACTTTTAAAGCAGATTCCAAATGTCTAATTTCACGTCTGTAATATCTTCATTTTTGAGATATCAGTAGCCTAATTAAAAGAATTCAACACCATTTTCAGTCACTTTTACCCCCCCACCCACCCTTCCACCGAAGTGGTATTTCCGAAAGCTAAAAATACACATTTCTTTATTTTTAATAGAGATAAAAAATACAATTTTGCACTTTTATAACATGTTAAGTTTTTGAGATATACTGTAGAAATTCTCTTTTTAAAATTTCACCCCTTTTTAGTTCCCCTTAAGTGGAGTTTCCAAAAACAAATCACCTATATTTCTTTACATTTACAGGAGATTTACACCCACTCTTTACGTCTGTAACATTTTACGTTTCCAAGATATTCTGTAGATATAGTCTTTCAAAAAATTCACCCCAGTTTGTCACTCCTGTTTAACCGCCATTAAATGGATTTTCCAAAAACAAAAAAATATGTGTTTCTTTATTTTTAAAGGAGCTCCCATATACAAATTTTCAGTTCTGTAATATCTTCAGTTTCTGAGATATATGTATCCTCATTAAAGGCATTCAACCAATTATTCACCCTTTTACACCCCTCCTATTAGGATTTACAGAACACAAAAAAATACGTGTTCCTTTATTTTTAGAGGAGATTCTAACTACCAATTTTTACATCTGTAAATTTTAAAGTTTTAAGATGTAGACACACTCATTTTAAAAAGTTCACCCCCCCCTTTTCACCCCCCAATATTTGGATTTTCCAAAAACGAAAAAATAAGTGTTTCTTTACTTTTAAAGTAGATCCAAAATACCAATTTTCAGGTCTGTAATATCTTCAGGTTCTGAAATATAAGTAGCCTCATGAAAGGCATTCAACCCATTATTCACCCTTTTACACCCTTCCTATTACGATTTTCCGAAAACAAAAGAATACGTGTTTCTTTATTTTTAAAGGAGATTCTAAATACCAATTTTTACATCTATAAACTTAAAAAGTTTTGAGATTTAAAAAAAACACCCCCTTTCCACCCCCCCCCCATTAACTGGATTTTCCACAGAAAGAAAAATACGTGTTTCTTTATTTTTAAAGGAGATCCCAAACACCAATTTTCAGGTCTGTAATATCTTCAGGTTCTGAAATATAAGTAGACTCATGAAATGCATTCGACCCTTTTTTCAACCTTTACCACCCTTCCTATTATGATTTTCCGAAAACAAAATATACGTGTTTCTTTATTTTTAATGGAGATTCTAAATACCAATTTTTACATCTATAACCTTTAAACGTTTTGAGATATAGATACAGTCATTTTAAAATATTACCCCCTTTTCATCCCCCTTAATTGGGTTTTCCAGAAAAACAAAAAATACGTGTTTCTTTATTTTTAAAAGAGATCCCAAACACCAATTTTCAGGTCTATAATATCTTCAGTTTCTGAGATATAAGTAGCCTCATTAAAGGCATTCAACCCATTTTTCACCCCCTTTCACTCCTCCTATTGCGATTTTCCGAAAACAAAGAAATACGTGTTTCTTTATTTTTAATGAAGATTCTAAATACCAATTTTTACATCTGCAAACTTTAAACGTTTGGAGATATAGATTCACTCATTTTAAAAATTCACCCCCTATTCACCCTCCCATTAATTGGATTTTACAGAAACAAAAAAATACGTGCTTCTTTATTTTTAAAAGAGATCAAAAGTACCAATTTTCAGGTCTGTAATATCTTCAGTTTCTGAGATATAAGTACCGGTATCCTGATTAAAGGCATTCAATCCATTTTCCCCCATTTTCACCCTTTTTCATCCCTCATATTGGGATTTTCTGAAAACAAAAAAATACGTGTTTCCTTATTTTTAAAGAAGATTCTAAATACCAATTTTTACATCTGTAAACTTTTAGAGTTTTGAGATATAGATACACTCATTTTAAAATTTCACCCCCATTTTCACCCCCTTAGCGAAGGAATATCCAAAAATCCTCTCTTAGCGAGCACCTACATCATAATATGAATATATCCCCAAAATTTCATTTCTTTATGTCCAGTAGTTTTGGCTCGGCGATGATGAATCAGTCAGTCAGTCAGGACAAGCTATTTTATATATATAGATTAAATTACCGGGCGAGTTGGCCGTGCGGTAGGGGCGCGCGGCTTTGAGCTTGCATCCGGGAGATAGTGGGTTCGAATCCCACTGTCGGCAGCCCTGAAGATGGTTTTCCATGGTTTCCCATTTTCACACTGGCAAATGCTGCGGCTTTACCTTAATTAAGGCCACGGCCGCTTCCTTCCAACTCCTACGCCTTTCCTATCCCATCGTCGCCATAAGACCTAATTGTGCCGGTGCGACGTAAAGCCACTAGCAAAAAAGTATTAAATTAAACATTAAACTTAAAAAATTAAAATACAGATACCAAATCCAGTAAAATTAAAACATACATTATATGACAAGTAAGAAAGTAAATCATTAAGCCTATTTATTATTTTAGACTAGAAGCATCTACAGAATCTAAGGCTAGAGCAGAGAAACCATTTGCTAAGAAATATACATATTTCTGATTGTTAGACACAAGAATGCCTCATCTCAGCCCCTTGCGTACTCTTCCAAGAAGACAGATGTTAAAAGTTACGCGATGACGCCACTTTTCGGATCACATTTGACGTATGATCAGACCAGGATAGGGTTCTGTCGAAAATTAGACCTAGATTGTTAACGGTGTCACTATAATGGATATCTGTATCTAGAATTGTTATTGGTGGGAGGGATTTGAGATCAACAGTTTTCAGGAGTTTTGTGTAAGCTATGAAAATAAGCTGGGTCTTGGCCACATTTAATTCGAGGTTATGATTTGCGCTCCATCTATCAATCGAGAGAGAGAGGAAAGGTTTTTTGTTTTTTCAGCTCGCCGTTGCTGCGATTCGATTCACTCGGACAATTGATTGAATCGATACACTGCTTCGAATCATACAACGGGTACACTCAGTAGCTTACACTAGTCTGTGTGAGGGCTGCTCGTAGCCACAGCTATACTGGTGATCTTGCACTCAGACAGTTACTCGTAGGTGGAAAGTCACCAGTGTATTCCTATCTTTACTACTATCGTCCTTACTGTAACATATTGTCAGATCAGTTCTGCAGGCGCAACCACATAGGTCTGTATGGATATTTATGTTAAACCGTGTGTGTGATGTCGGTTGTAGTATAGCTGCAATTATTTGCGCCAGACTTCGGAATAAGGTACCATGTGACATTGCCACGGTTGGATGGTTTGTGCGTTCCAGTGAAGCAGGTAGCCGTTTATAAAGGGTTTATTTATCTTTCCAGAAGTTCCGTGAGAAATATTTCTTGTGTGTGTTATTTGAGGTTTCTATGTAGATTTACATAACTTCACGTGTTACCTCTCGAGTGAACGACAGTCGTTGCAAACACGTAGTACGACTGAAGTTGATACATAGGCAAATTAATAAAATATTATTACCGATTACAGCGCCAGCATTGGAAAAATTATAAAGACAAATGGCTGTAGAGTTCTATTCATTGTCACCGTTGGATTGAAATTAGCTCAGTTGTTCATAATTTATCTATGGATGATTTGGAATTCGCAGTTTGCAATACGGCGTCAATGAGGAAGATCCCACAAACTAAAACCATCATAGCTCGAAAGAAAAATCATTCAACGTTTTGCCCCTCAAGGTTCTCATGTTCGTGCTTACCTTTTATCGTGCTTTTCTGGTCAGTTTAACACTGTACTCTCACTCTGCGTTGATAGGAGTAGGTCGTAGCAGTGGTGTAGTCTGCGATGACGTATGTAATTGTCGTACGTGGATCCCGCTGTTAAGCAGTGCCTTTGAAAGAAGAAATCTGACACCTGCGACTCTCATTAAGAAGGCGCCGCCTGATCCCGGGGAAGTCGTATTACTTCACTCACAGCCTAGTACATTGTATAGCTTTGAAAGGATGTCTGTTTCTGGAATATCTACCCTCCTTAGCTGTTGAGGTGTATATCGATGGCTTTCTTTAAAAACCTCGTAAGTCCGAATACTCTTCCTATCCATTATATTCCTTAAGACTGGTCACGCCTCCCAGTCTCATATTTATATGCAGTCCAAGACAATAATGTTCGTTATGGTCATTTTCCTCTGCCCATTTGTAAAGGAAAATGAACCTTAAATATATTATACTGTAGGAGCGTGTAAATTTGCCATGCAATCAACATCCCTACAATACGGTACGGTAAGGTCCATTTTCCTTTAGACATTAGCAAAGGAAAATGAACACAGCGAAAATTATTCTGATGGACTGCATACAAATATATGACCGGGAGGCGTGACCAGTCTTAAGGAATATAATGGGTAGGAAGAACATTTGGACATACGAGGTTTTAAAAGAAAGCCATCGATATGATGCCCACGAACTGTCAATCTTAGACTGACATTGTTTCTATTATTTGCGCAATATATTTTGACGAAAGTCTCAAAACCAGCTACTATTTTCTCTGTGTCAAATATATTGGGTTTCTGAATTCCAGGTTTCGTAGACTATCATTCTCCTCCTCTCTGCTGCCCTATTTCTGTGCTTGAGAGAAGAAATCTGACACCCGCGACTCTCATTAAGAGAACCCCACCTGATCCACTTTTAAAAATTGAGACACACTAATAATAAAGTTATTGGTTTTACAAGAATTTTTGGAAAGGCTGTTTGAGATTGCCGGGCTGAGTGGCTCAGACCGTTGAGGTGCTGGTCTTCTGACCCCAACTTATCAGGTTCGATCCTTGCTCAGACCGGTGTTATTTGAAGGTGCTCAAATACGTCAGCCTCGTGTCGGTAGATTTACTGGCACGTAAAAGAACTCATGCGGAACAAAATTCCGACACCTCGCGACTCCGAAAACCTTCAGAAGTAGTTACTGGGACGTAAAAACTGTAACATTATTGTTTGTGAAATTTGTCAGTCCCGTCATAAGGAGGAAGAAAAGTGCCGCGAAAAGGCCTCTCATATCTACAGTAGATTTCTGCTGTGTAAGAACTTACCACCACCATTCTGTCTGATTGAGTTAGTGGAACAATAAATGGCAGAAATGCTTGACTAAACTGTGGTCCAGCTTCTTGGTAGAATGGTCATTGTAGCGCCTTTCAGTTTAAAGGGTCCCGAGTTCAATTCCTGGTTGGACAGAGATTCTAACCGAGTCTGGTTAATTCCTCTCGGAGACTAGGTGTTCGTGCACACCTCTTCATACATACACATTACACAGAGGACAGCTAATAGTGGACATACCCCTTCACGGCGGGTTGGAGTCAGAAAGAGCACTCAGCCGTAAAACTACGCCAGCGCCGATTTCAAATAATTGGGGAAAATGTCGGGAAGAAGAAGAAGACTATGCTAAACTTAAGTTCTACGTTAGCCACACGTGACCGACAAAGTGTGAGCCTTGTAGTCATGACCTCTTTACCCAGTTCAAAAGCACGAGAGAAAAGTAGCTAAATAGCGCGTCGCTAGTAGATTCTCTACCGTAGACTGCAGTGTGTAAGTGGCACGCGCTGTTGCCAGAAGTTGTTCAAGTAAGTCAGCCTCGTGTCGGTAGACTTACGTAAAGGAACTCTTGCGGGACAAAATTCCGACACGTCTCTGAAAATCTCAAAGTCATGTATGCGACGTAAAACGAATGACATTATTATTACACCTCTTCACCCGTCTTAGATTAGTATGGCGCTGGCAAATTATCTGTTCATGTCGCTCTATAAATACAGCTTAACTTCCCCTTCTTAGATATTCAGATTCACTATCGTTCAGGAGTCTATGGAAGGTGGAACGAGGGAAATCTGTCAATGATTCTTCGCTGTTTAGCTTAGCTAAAATAACATTTAAAGTGGAGGGAATATTGGCAAAGTAAATTTTGTGAACAATACGCCGTTACCCACTTTCTACAATACCGTCGTAATTTCCCTCTGTTTTTGTTTATTTCCCTTTCCTTTTCAGGTTTATGTTTCCAGATTTTTAAAACATCCCCTCTTTGTTCTTCCTCTTTAATCGTATGAAGTTCTCTCAGAACATACTGTTGCTCTGGAAGCTTCCTTCAAGTGTTACTCTCATTCATGGTGTTAATGGAACGCTCGAAAAATAAATACAATTGCTTTTCCTTCCCTCGCAGCCTGCCAATATTACGTATTTTGTGTGCTTCACCTTCCATTTGTTCTTTGTTAGTTATTTAAGGGCGCACTAATTCAGATAGGATTTCGACGACGCAGGGATAGGAAAGGAAGGAGCGGTCGTGGCTTTAATTAAGGTACAGCCCCAGCATTTGCCTGGTGTTAAAATGGAAAGACCGAGCTCGATAGCTGAAGTCGCTTAAGTGCGGCCAATATCCAGTATTCGGGAGATAGTAGGTTCGAACCCCACTGTCGGCAGCCCTGAAAATGGTTTTCCGTGGTTTCCCATTTTCAAATCAGGCAAATGCTGGAGCTGTACCTTAATTAAGGCCACGGCCGCTTCCTTCCCACTCCTAGCCCTTTCCCGTCCCATCGTCGCCATAAGACCTATCTGTGTCGGTGCGACGTAAAGCAACTAGCAAGGAAAAAAAATGGAAAGCCATCTTTAAGTTCTCTCTTAGATATGGTTGTTACCCACCATCTCCCGAATGCAAGTTCACAGATAAACGGCCCGTATCACACAGCCAGTCGCTCGGTCTTCCGTATTTCACTGGAATTTATTAAACATTCAAGTTAAAATGTTTAAAAGGAAAGAACGCAGAATTAACACATTATGGATCATGTAGGCTATGTTCTGGACACGCCACTGTGAAAGTGTGAAGGTCTGTTAATAAAATATTTACCTAACACGACTTAGCTTTTCAGCTAAGATCTTGTACCATTTGTTTCGGAGGCAATACCTTCTTTTCTTAACTTTGTAACTTATATTATAATTATCCCTCGGGTTTGCCTCGCCGTATTTCTGTGTTGCCTTACATAAACATTGAAAATCTATGCACCTTACCTGAAGTGTTTTAGATAGTGATGCAAGTTTTCTGTGTTTGGTCTTATTCCTACCTTTGTGTAGACGGGGATTAGCCCTCATTTTAATCATTGGATAATTTTCTTCCAGTTCAGATTAAGTGATTAACTTTCTTTCAACTTTATGCGCATGTCTACAGGCATGCTTAAGAACTCATTAATTTGCGTTTGTAAAGATCTTTCTGTTTTCGAGTTTTGATTTGCTGCTTTTTTTCCTAAAATAATTGTGTGTAATCGGAGGACAGTTAGCCTCTACGTTTTCTTTCTTCGCAAAAGGCTGCGTTCCATTACCTCTCAGTGTTCCATGCCGCTTTCCACATCCATTTTGTAGTTGTCAGGTTTCCTAACCTGTTTGTTTACGTTTTGTGCTCCTATGCTTTGGTTTGAACATTGTTTTTCTTTTACTGTGCTAAAAATTTTATTCGTTATTATTATTATTATTATTTTATTTGTGTGATCAAGTCAGTCTACAGTTACACTTACATGCAAGGAACCATTTAGAACTCTCTGATGGACAATAATATATAAAAATAATATATTCACTTATTTTCGTCCATTTCTCCCCACATACTGTGGATATTGATGCCACAGCTCTTTCGCAGGGGCCTTGTATTTATACCTCGGACCTTCCCGTCGTATCTTCCAGAAAGCGCATGGAGAAACTAGATGATGGGAACAATAGAGGGAGGGCCGTGGCATATCCCGGGCGGACGAGGAAGTTCCCCGAGTTGACTTCATCCCCTGTCAGATAATACCGAAGGGGCTGCGACAAGGCTGACGGTCACTTGAGAACGTAACAATAATAATAATAATAATAATAATATGACCCATCGTCGGCAACTCTGAGGGCGGTTTTCTGCGATATCCTATCTTCACAGCAGGCAAACGTTGGGATTGTGCCTTAATATTATGGCCGCGGTCGCTAGCTTCCGAGCCTTCGCCATTTTCTATCCCTGTGTCGTCAAAACCTGTAGCTAGCAGAAGTTGGAAATATTGTAATAAGGCATCAAACCCGATCCAGGCAAAGCTACATCGATTTCATTTTACACCCTTTCCTGACTAAAATTTCTTAATGAAGTTTCATTTTGATTTAACCTTGATACGGCCATTAATTTTCATTGCTGCTGAACGTCAGTCAGTCAGTCAGTCAGTTTCATAAAATCTTACCAAATTTATTTGTACTCTGATGGAACTCCTGTTGATATCAGTCCTCGGGGATTGTGTTTCAGTCGTCATGTCAGTAACAAGCAATTACTGTTGAGTGCTGCTTGTAGTGTACAGGGAACAATACACTCAATTAACACATTGCTCAACTAGTACGCCATTAATTGTCTGAGTGAGAAACTATCAGCTATCTGTCGCGGACCACAATGACTGCTCCTCTATATAGGCAATATGTATGCCTCTGTTTTGAGACTTTTAATAAGGGGAGACGGTTTACAATCATATGTTTGATTGCACATATCTTGCACAATCTGCATCAAATCTAAATGAAACGTGGAAATCTCATTTAACTTGACCGAAAGAGTTGCTGTAGATGCATAAGAGCCACTTTAGTAAATATGATTTTAAGTTAATTGAAGAATTCATTTTTCATACACCACTGTCTTTCGGTACGCATTTTGAATAAGTTTTGGCATCAAATTTAAAATTCAAAATATATTAATAATCTACATAAGTACTGAGACTTTAAGTCCAGTAACTCTTTCCTAAATATTGTTATTGATTATTATTATTTTTTTTTGCACTTGATGGTATTTTTTAAAACTTGCATAAAATTGTTCTTGTTCATCATATTAACCGCCAACTCCACTTCAAGCCTTATATTTATTTGGATGACTTGCGTTCAGAATGTTATGAAATCCCATTAAGCGCTTCTTAAGATAATTGTACCTAAATTGTGAAAAATGTAACATTCAGAAAATCAAGGAAAGCTTTTCATAATAACATTTCAAGAGTATACCTCTCCTAAAACTGTCCATATCAGTACTCTTTTTTCTTCATTAGCATCCTCTGCCGCTCTCTTGTCTGCTCTGATTAACAAGGACAGAATATATGGCCTTCTATAAATCATTGCCGGAAGTTTCACTGACAGAGCTGCGTGAAAAAGATATCTTTTATTGTCACAAATTCTAAGTAATGGGCCTGGCATACTGCAGTGCATGGTTATTAATTTTATTGTGAAATTTTGGGATTATATTCTCCTTGATATATACCTTCAAGAAAACCAATAAAAAGAAGTTCTGAATTTTCATGTTTTCTGCCTTCTACCCTTAGTAATTACTTCTCAATAAGTATTTCCTTTCGTTCGGGTTCTCTGCCTCGCACAGAATTTCGAGCGTCACACGGGAATGTATAGCAAGGTCGGCTTCATAACTCTGCAACTGAAAATAATATATCTAAATGGTTAATATACGGTTACAAAGGTGAGGGATAACAATATGATTTTAAAATAGTTTCCATAGTCGGCAACGTGGTGAATAGTGGGGGCGTCTGCAGTTTTGTGTTGAAATTGAGGTTGTCTTGACGTATGAAAATTAGTCTAACTCGCGACTCCATGGTACTAGAGTGCTGCAAGTGATACCGTTATATTTGTCTCGCAGAACTCCCATCATACTAGCCGCATTGGTCACCATAACTTTCATAACTTTTTGACCAGGTCAGTTGAAATATTGAAAATTTTGCTAAATTTGCGAACTATCCAAATATCTTAGGTTTAAATGAACCAGAGAATAGCGAAAGTGCGTCCAGTAATCGAGTTACCTCAAATCAGCATCAGAGTCTCCCAGAGTGTACCGGCAGCGCAAGAAAGTGGAGGCGTACGCGCAGCGGGACGTACAGTCTAGCACTTCTGGTGCGTCGGTATAATATCTGCAGGTCGAACCCTGGACTGGCTAGCACGTATTCCTGACAATTAACTCCGCAGAACATGTTTAGGATGCGCTTGGAAGAAATGTGAAACAACGTGACACCACCATCACAATTGAAAACTTTTTTTTTTTTTTACAATTTTCCTTGCGTGGCACCGACACAGATGTGTTATGGCGACGAAGAGATAGGAAAGGGCTAGGAGTGAGAAGGAAGCGCACGTGGCCTTAATTAAGGTACAGCCCCAGCATTTGTCTGGTGTGAAAATGGGAAACTACGGAAATCCACCTTCAGAGCTGCCGACAGGGCTTGAACCCACTATCTCCTGAATGCAAAGCTGATAACTACGTATCCCAAGCCGCGTGGCCACCTGCTCGCTACAGTTGATTACGTCATTGCTTGAGGAGTGGGACCGCAACCCGGCAGAAGCTATCCAGCAACTTGTGAACAGTATACCTGAGCGTTTACAGCCCGCCATAGTCGTTAGGGATGGAAATACCGTTTTTAGTGACCATTGCAGTACAAACATTTTTTTGCCCGTAAATATTTTCTATGACCACTAGCTTTTGTAATATTGGAATTAATATTGGGAAGCCGGTACATTTTAGTGGAATAAATTAAGATTTTGTGTTCCACTTCTTTGTCGATCAGAGTATACAGGTGTATCAAAATTATACCGACAAACAATGGGGGATGCTCTTCGTATTATATAAAGAAAGATGGTGCTCTCGGATTGGAGAGGAAAATTTTTGTTTTCCAGAAAATGAGGTTATTTGTTACTTCCGGGCGCGATTCAAATTGACGAACTCGCCGTATTTGCTGAGCCAGAGTGCACATCGCTGCCCGCTGCTGTGCGTTAGGGAAGGGAGGGGAAGTGGGATGTATGATAGACGTAGACAGAGATAATGCTCCGCGCCAATGCACAACATTTTTCGTTCGACTCGCGCAGAATGTTGTATTTGTGTCTTACAGGCAGTATCCACAATTTGTTAATTAAGTAGCCGTAATTGCACACAAAGTAATTAAGACACACTTGCCAGTCAAGGAATGCAATAGATCATTTCTCCTTACCGAGCTCGATAGCTGCAGTCGCTTAAGTGCGGCCAGTTTCCAGTATCCGGGAGATAGTAGGTTTGAGGCCGTAGACGACCTGCGCATCGTGATGAAGATGAAATGATGATGAAGACGACACATACACCCAACCCTCATGCCAGCGAAATTAACCAGTGATGGTTAAAATTCCCGACCCTACCGGGAATTCGATACGGGACTCCTGTGGCCAAAGGCCAGCACGCTAATCATTTAGCCACGGAGCCGGACTCCTATTGCAAAATGTTATTAGTTTTACGTCCCACTAACTAATTTGAAAGCTTTTGGAGACGCTGAGGTGCCGGAACTCTTTACGATAGGAGTTCTTCTGCGTGCCAGTAAATCTGCCGACACGAGGTTGGCATATATGAGCAGCTTCAAATATCCGCGGACTGAGCCGGGATCGAACCCGCCAACTTGAGCTCAGAAGGCTAGCGCTCTAACGTCTGAGGTACTCAGCCCGGCACTTGTGTATTGTGTTACCTTATATAAAAGTATTGTGTTGTACCACGTCATGCCTGCACCGTGGTTTTCACGTATGCCTTGCAAATATCATTCCCTACTGCCCCGTATGATCGCGGTACATTCATTCGTTCATTCTCTCTCTTCTCCCTCCTCTCTCTCTCTCTCTCTCTCTCTCTCTGTGTGTGTGTGTGCGATATTTGTTGGGTCTTCTGCCTAAAGGCTGGTTGTATCCCTAATAGTTCCACCTGCCAGACAGTTGGGTATACGTCTCTCTGAAGATGTCCTCGGGAAGTAGGTTCCCGTTGCTTTCCTCTCTGAGCCAGAAGGACCTATTTCATGCTAGTCTGGTAAGCTGACTGAAATGCACAAACTGTCTAATCCTATGAGCGACGCGATCACGTTATTCATCACTGGGACTGGCTACTTAAGTCATTACTGCTATTGCTTATAGCTCAGTCACTTTCCTATTTACAAAGATAAGAATACGGTTCAGAAAGGTCAATAAAAGAAACAAATTAGTTCTAGTCTCTCACCAGATATGGATGTGGAATAAGGCATATGTGTACGATAGCAACTTTAACCTTGTAAAAGAATTGGAAATTTTCATTTTTCTTTGGAAAATAAGGTGACTTCATTGGATAGCAAATATACCGAATCAGATTTAATTGCTTGCGTGAAAAATTTGCCATGAATCCGAGCTGTTGTTTTGTAGTAATTGTTCTAACTATACATCTGGCACACATGCACACCTTTGTTCGCATAGAGAGAGTATTCCACAGCACCTGACCGTATTAACCCTTGGGGCTTGCTACAAATGGCAGTGCTGCATCATTAATGTACTGTGCATGTTTAAAGGCCAGCCCTCTGTTTACGGACCAGCTCTTTGTCCTCGTATGATTTAGAGCTATTCAGATATGACGAGAATCTCACGGCTCGTTAAATGGGCCACTCTCATTACTCGGAGTTAGTTTATCTCTTTTTTTGCTTTAATCTACTAACTATGCGTTATTTTCTTTATTCCATGCTGTATGAACAGTGGGTTGATGTACAAAAGAGGGCTCACCCAGAATCATTTAGATATAGATGATGTAGTAGTAATTGGATAGTAGTAGCAGTAAGGTAATATGTGTCTTTATGAACAATGCACACTAGTCATGTACTAGACACACCAAACATTAATGATCAGCCTAAACTAGTCTAACTTTTACTATGTGATGTTTTTATGAACAATTTACAATTGTCAACTGAGGATGACCCCATAGGGGTCGAAACTAGTCTTGAATATATGTAATGTAAAATAAACTCGTATTGATAAGGTGGAGAATTGTATATATATTGTTTTTATGTAAAATATAGATGATGTGACTTCAAACATACCTGAGATAAGAATCATCACCCTTTCACGTAATGATTTTAGAATATTATAATACATCTAATAATTTACATCGTTTCATCCTTGTCTGCAAACCCCTTGCACACAACATCGGAAGAGTGGGGTTGCTGTATGGCGAATTTGCACTCTTTCTTAACCCATCAGTGCTCATTGGCAACAAAGCCAAAATATTTTTAAAATGTATTGATAGTCGTTTTATATTTTAACGAATTTACAACAGTGGACTTACGCAGGTTGTACTTCGTTGCTTCAACTCGTTTCCATAAGCTAATTGTTTCAACTGTACGGATGCATTAAACTTGTGCTTCTCTCGAGGGATAGAACATACTGTTATACTCTTAAATATGTAAGTACACTCCAAGTATAAACTGCATTTTAAAATTGCTTTGAATATGTGTTTTATAAACAGTATTTAATGTATACAAATTTGTTCCATTCACCTAGCACATTATTCTCTCGATTTATCTGATGCGCTCATCTTCCTTCCCCTGGTGGGTGGTAGCGGAAGAATAACATATGTGGTATCCCATGGCTGTCGTAAGAGGAGACTAAAAGTGTCCCCAGGAACTCTTAATTGGGAGTGGTTTGGTAACCACGGGGCTGTTAGCTGAGTCCTGTCATTACTTCTACTTACGTGTGCCAGACTCGTAATTTCCATTCATCTTATCCGACTTCCCTTGGTCAGATGCCCTTCGTGACCCTTCTGTTTATTTTGCCAATACCTTATTTTTCGCAGTGTTAGAGTGTTTCCGAAATTACTGACTGGTTTTCTAGAAGGCGATTCGGGTTTAGGAATGATTATTCCATGAGGCTTAACTTTGCTCAAATGTTACAGTATGAAGGTGCATAGCCTGCCTCGTCCTGATTTTGACCGGCTTGCACCGTCCTAATTTTGCGGCGTTAATCTGATAGCCTAACTCGTCCCGGTTATGTAATGTTAGATGTAACCGATTGACCAACTCGTCCCATTTGTAGCATTGAGAGTTAACTTCAAGACAAAATATTCTCTCCAATTTTGTGAAGACTTGAGACTGCGCAACTATTTAGCAAACTTATCTATAAATTTGTGATTTATTTAACACATAGTGAAATACTTATTAAGGTGCAGTCAGGAATATAAACCGATTGAAAGCAAAGCAATATCACAGTTCGGTGCATATTATAAATGCAGTCAAATAAGTACAAAATGATTAAAATACACTAATGTCAGGTCATAATTTAACCATAGCGATGTGATAGTTTTCCAAAATTGTATCATGAATAATATCCGTATTTGTACTTCTACTTTTCGAGTTGTCTTTTTAAAAGCTCCATCTTGTTATGGATATGAAGGGGATTTAGGCTGTTGGGCTTGGCATAAGAATTAATTTGAAGATCAATTAGAATTGTTATGAAAGTGGCTATGGTCGCGTGTAGAGAGTAAAAGACACTGGCGAGGTGCGAATGAAAGAACTCGCAAGCATTTGTGGTTTGGGTACATGCCACAGAGGAATCAGCTCATATTATCGGTGGGAGGGAGGAAAAGGTAAACAAACAGTTTCTCGTCTAATATTTAAATTTAATCAACCTTTTGTCATTCGGTGCGATTGGTAGCAAATCAAAAACGAAATTTCGACCTCAGTTGTATCCAAATATTGTTCATATCAGCCGCGTCCCAGTTTCAATCCTGCCTTTGTAGTCGTTCTACGAAACAAGATTCTGAATTTTTCTCCACTAAGGGCAGGGGCTGGGAAGATACCAGCCATGGCATTAATTGCGGTACACCCCCAACTTTTACCTGGTGTGAAAATAGGAAACCGCGGGAAACCGTGTTCAGGTGTGCCGACAGTGGGATTCGAACTCGCCAACTCCTGAATGCAAGCTGACACCGCGAACTCCGTAGCCAATTCGCTCGCTAACTTGAAAAATCTTGAACACTAAATGGTTAATAATGGTCACTGTAAGACGTGTGTAGGACTATCGTAATACGGACATACGCTGACTCCTTTTAAACATCTCCTTCCCGTCTCCACTCTGTAGCGAAATGGCATACGTTTGATGTTATGTATTGAAAACAAATAGCTGTCTCATGCCGGTTCTACTGCTTAGAGCTAAACTTACAGTCGAAATATAGTACTTCTCAATACAAAATAGCCACTGGCATATTTCTTGTACTACTTTTATTACAACACTTGTCGCCTCAGGAACTGAGCGGTCTGTTCGATATATTGAACTGCGAAGAGGTTATAACGCTTAAATATAGGGTGGGATGAATACAACTGAGCACCTGCGTTTTTCTCCTACGTTTTCTGAGCATGTACTTCATTTCATAAGAATACAAATCGGTTTTAGGTGCTTACACATGAAGTACCTACTTCATTATGGAGCATCTGTGCGTTGCTGTTGGGACGAATAAAGAATGTTAGATGCTTCGAAAAAGGAGTGTGTACTACAGACTTCTGAAGGTCCCACAGTAGGAAACTTCATTTTCTTAAGAAAGGTTGACTGTCGCTTAATGACAGAATTTATGTTGGTAAATAGTTCAAAACAGTTTCATAAAGCTCGCAGAACATCACGTGAAGCTGAATTTCATTACAAAACCCTCTTTAGGTTTGAGAGACATAATGCAGAATGGATAAGCGAGGTGAAAGTTACGAAACGAGAGGTACTGCCTTATCGAATGAAGAAAGAAACATAATTTTTTCTTCGTTTCATCGGAGATCCAGGGTGGTGTTAGGTGAAGACATCGAAGTTCATAACACAACACATTTTCCTTGACAGTTTCTGAAGTAGAGTAATGACTACTACAACAAGAGAGATCAGGTATGGGATTAGCATACTTGCCAACTTCTACGGTTTGTCCGTAAAATTTACGGGAAAACAGTGTGTTTTACGGTTTTACGGATGAACTATAATATTTTACGATTTAAGGTCCTCTTTAAAAAAAAAAAAATCGCGCCAGAACAAGCTTCCGCATGCCCCCAGCGAATATTCGATACAGCGCTATGATTTATATTCATCCGATTGTTACAGTCTTCGACTGAGAATACGGAATGCGTCCTGAATCCCTGTGGATCATATCGATTTGTTTGTGTTGAAAGAGACTGACTCTTGGATAACCGTACGCTTGTTCTTTGCAATGATTCGTTCGATAATAACATTTACCGTCCTGTATAAAAATTAGTTAGTTTGTTTTTCACCACGAATTACAAGTTATGTTGTAGTTACGAAATAAACATGTGAATTATGTTCGTCGCTTAATTTGCTTCATATTTATTGCCACATATTGCGAAGCTGAGGTTATGTAGTTGTGGAGTAACGTGAATTGTGTTCTATGCTTATTTTGTCTTATGATCCTTGTCGGTCGGTAATCATAAGTGAATCCACGAAAGAAAACATTATCGTCAGGTGTTTAGGGAAACCTATTCTTTGAGTTTGAATAAAAAGTCAGTCAGTCCGGCCATTCTATCTGGTCGATTTCCTTCATTTTTTAAACTGAAAGGTATTCATGCACAGATTTGTCATCACTCATCAGGTCCTATAAATCAATTAACTTCCGCATTTCTCAAATAATTTGATTTTTTCAATTTTTTGTCTCTCTGAAGCAATCATATCTTTGGTTCTAATTGAGGTACGCAGTTCGTTTTGGTCGAAAACACTCAGTGGATTAAGCGTTTTCTTTTGAGGCAATAACTACTTAAATTGGTAGATTCTGAGAAAAGTTATGAGTACATTTGTCTCCATGACGAAGATCTTTGAAGGACTTTTTAACAGTTCTGCGCGTAGTGTTGTTCCAAGGAACGTTTAATTCAATTTCTTTGTGTGATGTATTTTCAAGTGTTTTGTTGACATAATATTCCATTCTATTACCACAGCAGATCATGTGCTTTATTTCATTAACTCGAAACTTTGCAAATACATCCGTGAGGATAATAACGAACACCACCATACTTTGTACATTGCGGGCGGAGCCAGCGGGAAACTGCTAGTGTATACTGGATTCGAGAATAGGTGCCAAATTTGCGTTTTGTACCGCGTGCTCTTGTGATATTAACAAAGCACATGGCGGCAAAACCGACCTGACTAAGCATGTAAAGTGTGTTAAACATCTTGGTAATGTGAAATCTAAGGAAGAAAATCAGAAAATAAACATTTTTTTTTTTTTGCCAAAGCTGGAGATGATGCTTATGATGTAACTAGCTGATGTACCCGTGCTTCCCTACGGAAATCTGAATTTTATACAGAATTCTAGGTTAGGTAGTGTAAACGTTGTGAGCAAGATTGTATTAAGTTGCATAGCTCTTAAAGTTGCCCTAGAAGCACGACGGGCAAGTCACCAACGTCTTTTCTCATATGAAGACTGGGTTAGGGAATTTTCATTGTAATGGTAGGCCAGCTTACCTACCGTCAGTCACAATCAGGTTGGGGAGTTTTCATTATAATGGCAGACACTCACTCTCCGCCTGCCTTTATAGATTCTCAGAAAGACTCTCTTAGTGGTTTTCCTAACTGAAATGAACATGGGTCATTACAATGACGTCAGTAGGAATGGCGCGATTAAAAGCAATGCCTTCATATGAAATACTCGATCAAATGAAAAACCACACATTTTCTCACTTTTAACGAACAGTACTATGCTGCCGAACCAACAGTCCAAAACTACAGAGCTGGAATGACCAAGACGCAGACATCCGTGATCCGTGAACAATCTTCGTCCTTTTTTCGGCGGGGGAGGGGATTTTCAAATAGTGGATAGTCCCAGGGCAAAAACGATGCCCGTTTACTTATCTGTTTCCTGGGAGTACCCGATGAGTCGGAAAATCTCAATTCACTACACTGGCGGGGTAAAGAACTATTTGACGTGGAGGCAATTTTTCCTCCAAGCCAGAGAAGAAACCACATCTTCGCTGCTAATTTGGAATAAAATTAATGTAGATTTAACTAGCTGATGTACCCGTGCTTCGCTACGGGATTCTCAGAAAGACTGACTGTGGTTTTCGTAACTGAAATCAACATAGGTCATTACAAAAACGTAAGTATGAATATAGCGATTGAAAGCAATGCTATCATATAAAATACTTGATCAAATGGAAAGCCGCACGTTTTATCACTTTTAACGAACAGTAATGCGGTTAGATTGCGGTGCCAATCTAATAGTCCAAAGTTCCAGAGCTGGAATGACCAGGCCGCAGATTGCCATGAACACTCATCTGTCATTATTCCGCTAAATATGCACACTGTTCATTCCAATCAGTGCCTCAGAGTAGGAATTGAATACCCCCAATGCTATGCTGATCCAGTGTGTTACGTACCAGTAGTATCAGAAAATTTATAAACCAGGGGAATGGCATGCTAAAGAAGAAAGTTATCTAACTCCCCCAGCTACTTCCCATCAATATTCAGGCAGGCTGTTACACTCTGTCCGACTGGGCGAGTTGACCGTGTGGTTAGCGGTGCGCAGCTGTGGGCTTGCATCCGAGAGATAGTAGATTCGAACCCCATTGTCGGCAGCGCTGAAGATGGTATTCCGTGGTTTCCCACTTTCACACCAGTCAAATGCTGGGCCTGTACCTTAATTAAGGCCTAAGGCACTCCTAGCCCTTTCCTATCCCATCGTCGCCTAAAACCTATCTATGTCGGTGCGACGGAAATCAAATAAAAAATACTCTGTACGCAGCAGTAATCCTATCTACCGGAGATGAGGGGCAACAGAAGACACAAAGCACATCACGACAAACAATGGTCAATGTAATGTTATTGTTGATCAATGTTAGGCCTACACATTTAGTTTTCTTTCGACTCTGTGATTTGTAAAATATTTTATACCGTAAACTGTAGTTTCTTATTCTCCAACTTTACATGCCGATTTTCATTAAATACTGTTTACCGATTTTCTCGTTACTCGCCGCTGATATGGACTTAGTAACAAAAATCCAAATTCATGAATATCTTGGTGATCATTGCCAGTACGGTAACAATGTATAAGACATGAATAATAGGAAATTTAATACTAACCTTAGTTATCTAGCAGTCATCGACTACACTTCTAATAAGAAATATTTGAGAATTACATTTTAGGCCTTCCCCTAAACTACCATTTCACTCAGCGTGAATAAAATAATTTACAGCCTAGACTATAGCGACTTATTTCCTGACTTTGCATACCGATTATCATCAAGAAAATACGACCACTAATAGCATAAAGTTGAGAATTCAATTTTAGGCCTTCCCCTAAACTACCATTTCACTCAGCGTGAGTAAAATGATTTATAGCCTAGATTGTAGCGGCTCATCCCCCGACTTCACGTACCGATTTCCATTAGGCCACTAATAACATAAATAGTTGAGAATTCAATTTTAGGCCTTCCCCTAAACTACCATTTCACTCAGCGTGAATAAAATAATTTATAGCCTAGATTGTAGAGGCTCATCCCCCGACTTCACATAGCGATTTTCATTAAATTCTCTTCAACCGTTTTCTCGTGATGCGTGTACATACAGACAGACAGACAGACAGACAGACAGACAGACAGACAGACAGACAGACAGACAGACAGACAGACAGACAGAAATTATGGAAAAGTAAAAAGTGCATTTTCTTCTTGCTATGGACATGACCGATACAGAAATACCATTCTTTTCAAATTCTGAGCAATGTACAGACAAAACTCTTATTTATATATATAGATAGATAGATAGATAAAGGCCGAGTGTTTGTTTGCTTCTTTTTTTAGTGGAGCACAATATACCATTGAGTGCAGCTGATCATGCAGGAGCTTTGTTCAGAAAGATGTTTCCTACGTCGGAAATCGCAAAAATATATGGTTGTGGTCGCACAAAAAAAAAAAAAAAATGTGTGTCCTAGACGAAATGGCGCGTACTGCAACTCACGACATTGTTACTTGTTTACAGAATAGTCCATTTTCTTTGTCCACAGATGGAAGCATTGATACCGATTCCAAGTTGTATCCCAGAATGGTCACTTTTTATGATGTTGCTCGAGAAAGTATTATACGTACTGTTTTATCGGTACCAGCATTGTAAGGGGATTCGACAGGGCGCAACATAAGAAAGCTGCTATTGTCGCAGTTTGAATTAAATAAAGTGCCAACTAAGAACTGTCTGGTATTCTGTTCTGACAATGCTCGTGTTATGATTGGACAGAAAAATATTCTAGCAGTTTTGAAAGAAGCTAATCAGGATATTTTTGGTATTGGTTGCAGCTGCTATCTTAGCTGCTGAAAATATTGCTGCAACTTTATCAGTTAAAATTATATAGTGGATGAAAAGGAGTTAGCGCATGGTACCCGCAGGTACAATTAAACCGATGGTTATGTTTTGTGTAAGTATCCACAGGATTTGTATCTACATGGGAGGTGAATTATATTTCGATAATATTGTCTCATATAGTATTAAAAGCGAGGAACATATGATCGCACTTTATTGAGCGACTATACATCGAGTTTCTTTGGCAATACTTCCAGAATATCGAGGCTTCGATTTTAGGTCCAAACATTTCCGAATCGAAAGATTTCCTACTTCGTCTGTCAGTCATATAACGTAATTATAATTTGTCATTGCTCTGATTGAATGTTTTCCCTGTTTAATGTACATGGAAATATGTGGTTACCTGTAACTACTCTCTTGTTTCTCGTGTACGGATGTTTTAATTGCCAGCAAATCGTAATTAATTAAAGCTGTGATGTGTATTATAGAGCCTATTTGTTGTTTCTGTTCTCTTGTGGGAAATGTGGTTTCGATGTGTTGTTCGCCGTCCAAATGATTCGCTTCCCAGATGAAATAAATTTGTTGTGGCTCAATATTTACAGTCCTGAATATCCGTAACCAGAGTGGCAGAATTGATCTCCGTTCAGTCTTTTCAAATGAATGAAAAATGAAAACTTACAACCTGTTTTCCAGTCCTTAACCGGGTCAGGGATGAAATGAATGAACTAGTTATAGGCTGTTATTACAATGGGGTCGCCACTCCCAAGGTGATTATTAATGACTGATAAATGGTGTGAAATGAGAATGAAGAGTGTTGCTGGAATGAAGACAGGGAAAACCGGAGTACCCGGAGAAAACGTGTCCCACCTTCTCAAATCTCACATGGAGTGACCGGGATTTGAACCACGGTATCCAGCGGTGAGAGGCCGACGCGCTGCCATCTGAGCCACGGAGGCTTACCTTTCAAGTGAATATAAGGTGTTAATCTGAAATGGCTTGTTAAGAGTTAAATCGATAGGAAAGAAGGATAGTATTTTTACGCGACTCTTGGTATCATGTTCAGAGCCACGAGACCACCAGTTTTACGTGGAATCGAGACCACTGGACCTTTGTTGTTATTTCAAAAATTGCACGCAGAACTACAGCCGTTTAAGTGAGAAAGCCAGCGACAATATCACTCAGCTCCCACGTTCCGGTACACGTAGATAGATTAATAATATTAATAATTTTAATGGTTTCACGCTCCGCTAACTACGGTTTACAGATACGCTGAGGTGCTAGAATTGTGTCCTGCAGGGGTTCTTTTACGTGTTAGTACAGTAATCTACCGTCTGAGCTACTCAGCCTGGCTGACAGGTAGATAAACAAATGCATTCATTCACTTTGGTGCTGTGAATTAAGTGGTTGGTCGCGTGCTTTGGATCGCGTAGCTGGTGTGAGCTTGAATTCGGGAGTCGGTCGGTTCGAATCCCATCGTTTGGCAACCCTTAAGATTATTTTCGTAAGTTTCCCGTTTTTACACAAGACAAATGCTGGGGTAGTACCTTAATTAAGGTCGCGGCCATTATCTCCCCTTGGAATAAAAATAAAGTGCAGTAAGTCAGTGAAATACACACTCGGTGACCACGGCCTGTGAAAACACCACTTTTAATTTGTTCATGGTGTCGAGTTCGATGGTAGACATTCAACGAAGGGTGGTTTCATACATCTTTCATTTCTCGGTATATTGTAATACTAGCTGATGTATCCGTGCGTCGCTGCGAAATTCTACACTTATTTCTGCAACATTGTCTTTGTCTGTTATGCACATTTTAGTTATCACATACTCTGTTTAATTTTTATTTGGCTTAAGATGGTCACTAATTGGCTGAAACTAGTCCCACGACTTATGTAATATCATTTACCTGATATATTGCATTGAATTGGACCGTATTATTAATTTTTTATTATACGCGATGGGGAAGTCACCATACGTCTTTTCTCATGTGAATACTGGGTTAGGGAATTTTCAGTGTAATGGCACTTGTCACAATCAAGTTGAATATTTTTCATTATGATGGTAAGCCCACTTGCCTACTGTCAGTCAGAATAAAGTTGGACAGTTTCCATTATAATTGCAGACACTCCCTCTCCACCTACCCTTTTTATATCCTCAGAAAGACTGTGTGGTTTTTCCAACTAAAGTCAACATGTGTCATTACAGTGGTCAGTAGGAATGTCGTGATTTAAAGCAATGCTGTAATATGAAATACACTGACTGACAGAGCAAATGCAACACCAAGAAGGAGTGGTCAGAACTTTATGCCAATTGCAGGATAGACTGACGTCACTGAGGTATGCTCATGATGTGAAATGCGCCGCTGTGCTGCGCACGTAGCGAACGATAAATGGGACACGGCGTTGGCGAATGGCCCACTTCGTACCGTGATTTCTCAGCCGACAGTCATTGTAGAACGTGTTGTCGTGTGCCACAGGACACGTGTATAGCTAAGAATGCCAGGCCGCCGTCAACGGAGGCATTTCCAGCAGACAGACGACTTTACGAGGGGTATGGTGATCGGGCTGAGAAGGGCAGGTTGGTCGCTTCGTCAAATCGCAGCCGATACCCATAGGGATGTGTCCACGGTGCAGCGCCTATGGCGAAGATGGTTGGCGCAGGGACATGTGGCACGTGCGAGGGGTCCAGGCGCAGCCCGAGTGACGTCAGCACGCGAGGATCGGCGCATCCGCCGCCAAGCGGTGGTAGCCCCGCACGCCACGTCAACCGCCATTCTTCAGCATGTGCAAGACACCCTGGCTGTTCCAATATCGACGAGAACAATTTCCCGTCGATTGGTTGAAGGAGGCCTGCACTCCCGGCGTCCGCTCAGAAGACTACCATTGACTCCACAGCATAGACGTGCACGCCTGGCATGGTGCCGGGCTAGAGCGACTTGGATGAGGGAATGGCGGAACGTCGTGTTCTCCGATGAGTCACGCTTCTGTTCTGTCAGTGATAGTCACCGCAGACGAGTGTGGCGTCGGCGTGGAGAAAGGTCAAATCCGGCAGTAACTGTGGAGCGCCCTACCGCTAGACAACGCGGCATCATGGTTTGGGGCGCTATTGCGTATGATTCCACGTCACCTCTAGTGCGTATTCAAGGCACGTTAAATGCCCACCGCTACGTGCAGCATTTGCTGCGGCCGGTGGCACTCCCGTACTTTCAGGGGCTGCCCAATGCTCTGTTTCAGCAGGATAATGCCCGCCCACACACTGCTCGCATCTCCCAACAGGCTCTACGAGGTGTACAGATGCTTCCGTGGCCAGCGTACTCTCCGGATCTCTCACCAATCGAACACGTGTGGGATCTCATTGGACGCCGTTTGCAAACTCTGCCCCAGCCTCGTACGGACGACCAACTGTGGCAAATGGTTGACAGAGAATGGAGAACCATCCCTCAGGACACCATCCGCACTCTTATTGACTCTGTACCTCGACGTGTTTCTGCGTGCATCGCCGCTCGCGGTGGTCCTACATCCTACTGAGTCGATGCCGTGCGCATTGTGTAACCTGCATATCGGTTTGAAATAAACATCAATTATTCGTCCGTGCCGTCTCTGTTTTTTCTCGAACTTTCATCCCTTTCGAACCCCTCCTTCTTGGTGTTGCATTTGCTCTGTCAGTCAAGTGTACTTGATCAAATGAAAAACCGCACATTTTCTAACTTAACTTTTAACGAATAGTACTATGCTGCCGATTTAACAGTCCAAAGTTACCGAGCTGGAATGGTTGGGTCACAGATAGCCGCAAACAATCCTCTGCCATTATTCGTGTAAGAGTGCATACTGCTCATTCCAATCAGTGCCTCAGCGTAGGGATCGAATAGCTGAAATACTATGACGAGCCAGTGTGTTACGTACCAGTAATATCAGAAAATGTATGAACCAGAGGAATGGCATGCTAAAGAAGAGAGTTAGTTATCTAACTCCCCAGCTCACCGCCGTGCCCCGGCTACTTCCCGCCAATATTCAGGCAGGCTGTGTACGCAGCAGTAATCCCATCAATCAGAGATGAGTGGCGGCAGAAGACATAATAAAGCATATCACAACAAACAATGGACAATGAAATGTTATTGTTGATCAATTTTAGGAGCTTTCTATTGTCGGCTTTCACATTTAGTTTTCATCCATCTCTGTGATATTAGGGCATGTAATGTAAAATCTGTCGTCCTTCCTTTCGTGACATTATTATTCAAGCGGTCGTTCCTTTACGATTTTTTCTCATTTTCACAATCATCTTCTTTGTCGATATGGACCGATGACAATGCGTTTTTACACTTGAAGACAATTATGACAAAATCCGCCGCCAGTTAACACGATTGAACAATATTTTTTTCTTTCAGCAATGCTCGGCGTAGATATGGATTAAGCAACAAAATTTTAAATTTATCTAAATTCATGAATTCCTCTCGAAACAATAATCACCATTCACCACCACTCGTATCATAGTCGGTACGGTAAAACTGAATAAAACATAAATGATCGGAAATTGAATTCTCTATAACTTTTGTTGTACAGTACTTTCCGATAGGACCAAAAAAAAAAAAAAAATAGTCGCCTTCCCCTAAACTACCATTTCATCACGGTGAATAAAATTGTTTATAGCTTAGACTGTAGTTTCTTATTCCCCGACTCTGTGTACCGATTTTCATTAAATTCTGTTTACCCATTTTCTCGTGGTTCGGTGGTGATATGGACTTAGCAACAAACATCGGAATTCATGAATATCTCTGTTATCATAGCCGGTACGGTAAAAATGTAGAAAACATAAATGATCGGGATATAACTTTAGTAATGTGGTATTTATCGATAAGACCACTAATAACATAAATATTTGAGAATTAAATTTTGGCCTTCCCCTAAACTACCATTTCTCTCAACATGAATAAAATTATTTATGGCCTGGATTGTAGCAACTTATTCCCCGACTTTACATACCTATTTTCATACAATTCTGTTCAGCCGTTTTCTCGTGATACGTGTACATAATACATACATACATACAGACAGACAGACAGAAATTACGGAAAAATAAAAAGTGCATTTCCTTGTTACTGTGGACACGACCGATACAGAAATACCGCTCTTTTTATATTCTGAGCAATGTACAGATAAAACTCTTATTTTATATAGATACGCGTGTCTTCAAAGTTCAGAACTGTAAGACAGAATAGCGTACCAAATGAAGTAAAATAAAATCTCGTTAGTTGTGAACAGTTGCGCAATTTTTCGCGGGACCGCTTTGAACGTTCTATTACTACGTTCAGTGTCACTCGCGGCCAGAAATTTTATAGGTCTGTGTTTCTTAGTGAATTCTTTCGTTACGAATTTCGTGTCGTATTTGTCTAAATGTTGAACTGGACGAGTTTCGTTGAACTTTCTCTGCTCTGTTCCTTTGTTCAAGAGACCTGCCTTCTCAAGTTAGGTTACATTGAGTCGATGTAAGTAGTCCATTGCACCACATTCATGGTAATGAAACTATCTACTGTGTTCATCTGTTGTTGGCGCATTATTTGGTAAAGTTTTTTTCAAAAATCCTTTACTCCATTTTTGAAATCAGTTTCTAGTTGTTTCCCTTCAGTTACAGTTTTTTCCTCACTATGTAATGATACATTGAACAGGTGTTTTTGATGTCTAGGGCGAGAATTCAACCACTTTCTCAGCATACTATTGACAGCCAAGAGTGGTGAGAAATGGCCTGTTTATTCAGGCTGTCGTTTTTATGGTGGGGAAGATGCTCGGTAAAGCGCGCGTCTTTATATATTACTAGTTTTTTTGTTTTGTTTTTAATTGAGAACTGTCGTTAGACAGCAAAACAAACGAACCCGACTCTTGAGATCTTTTCTCTGTCACTGATAATGTATTCAGAGAACAACTGTAGCAGCCGCAGGAGTCTGTGCAAGATTCTTGGTTCGTATTCCAGTAATGATTGTCATTATCATGAGTGAGTTTCTGTTTACTATATTTACTGTTGGATGATGCTGAAATGGTACCTGATTCTGGCATCGGAGTTCCTTCCCAAAGTGTGCTTCTAAGTAATAAATAAATAAATAAATAAATGTTCATATTCATGTACGTACCATGATGATGCTGGTTATCAAAGAAAGTTGACTCATAACCAACGGACAGACCACCATAATGGCCTGAATAGTCCTAAATTAAGCAGCAGTGATGGCGAGTGGCATGATCTTTGGCTTCTACCAACGCGAGCATAGATCGAATCTCGGCCAATTCATGTAGATTTTTTGAAATAAAATACCATGTCCTAGTGGTTCGTTCCGGATTCTGTGTAAAACTAGAGGTTTCGTGGGAAGTTATGACATGTGCACGGATATGGAGGAATGTGTTGATATTTGTACGGAACGCGTACCATTTCAGGACATTACAAACCATGGGTAAGTCAAACAGTGACACATGCACGGAGGATCACGGAGGGTTGAAATGCAGAAGTAGGGGAGGGGAATACTTACGCGATAGATAGATAGATAGATAGATAGATAGATAGATAGATAGATAGGTAGGTAGGTAGATAGCTTTTAGAGTTCATAGCTACAGTTGATATCTGGTGTACAATGTTGAACTGGTGATAATTTTTCTAGAACTGTGGAGTTCACCAATACCACCGCATTGTGGACTATACCAATAAATATCTACTGACTTGTTACTGAGTAGATTTCAAGAAATGTAAATGTAAAGGAATGATAGTAATACTAATGATAATCGTTTACATCCCACTAACTACTTTTACGGTTTTCGGGGACGCCGAGGTGCCGAAATGTTGTCCCCCTGGAGTACTTTTACTTGCCGGTAAATCTACCGACAAAGGGCTGATGTATTTGAGCACCTTCAAGTACCACCGGACTGAGCCAGGATCGAGCCTGCCAACTCGTGCTCAGAAAGCCAGCGCCTTAACCGTCTGAGCCACTCAGCCCAGCTGTAAAGGAAGGATGAGTTTTAGGTGAGAGTGTGTAGGAAACAGACAGAATGATTTCAACACTTCACACCGAGGAGGTAGACTAGCTCTTCAATCAGGCTATGAGAAGTAATGTTCGTGTCTATTAATATCGGAATATGCAAAAATCGAGGCTTCGTGCAAATGTCACCGTCTACGTCTGACTCACTAAGTACACTAGCAAGTAACTTGTTCAAGATATTGCTGCAAATTCTTGCAAGGCACGTGCTGCTAGGTTTACACTTCATACAAGGAAACTAAAACAAGTTACTTGTACAGTTTTTCGCAAGTAACTTGCAGATACTGTTTACATGTGCTTGCAGTGTTAGTCAACCAGAATGGCGACATACGGGCAGATGAGATGTGCTGCAGCTCTCTTCATTCTTACAAATAAAGAATCCTATGAATTAATAAATAATTGGGGTATTTATGGTTTAAAAACCCCTGCCCAACTGCGCAAATTACGTCAGCAAAATGTACAGTGCACTGATGACAAATAGGCAACATTTCTTTAAATTTGTGTTTGTGCTATGAATGCGGTGGTAGTTAATATTAACGGTACAAATTTTCATTCGAATCAGGATTGCTGGAATTTTGAAACATAAACAGCATTTCCGTAAACCCATCGTCCTCAATCTACTGTTACGGCATGTGTAGCAGGGCGAGTGCTTAACGCTAAATATCTCGTTCGTGCAGGCCAGGGTGTTCGTGCTAAGTCGCATTTACACGATGCGCAAAAACAGAAATATTATCTTGTCCTCGAGGATGCCTAACATATAGACACGATCACATCCTTCATGTACCAGCAAAACACATGACACAGATCTATCAGCAATTATACATTCCAATGCCAAACGGCTGTGCCAGGATTAAATGAGCTGCTCCGCTGACTCGTCTCAACCAAATGAATCATGAAGCAAAAAGCACTAAGGTTGCCTAGATACTATCAAGAGTATCTTGACTGTCAGTACGCCTCACTGTGTGAGAGGACATAGGTGTCATTTTGTAAAATATTTAAAAGAAGGCACAAATTTCGTCTTTTTGCGCAATTGTGAGAGAAGTCCCTTTCAGGATGGTCGCAGTCCGAAGAAAAGGAACTCATATTTGTTACAGCTTTTTTCTGACTTTACAGATGGATTTCAACAAGCACCGTTATTTTGCATGACGCCAGTAACGTATAAACCTTTTAACTAATAATGAAAATAGGCGGTTGTTAAAGAGGATTTAAATGAATTTACGCAAAAGATAATGTGGCTGCGGTTTAATAGTATCCCTCGCAAAGTTTCAACTACTCAGTCTCACTCGATAAGGCCGGTCCAGACGAGGTCTTAATACCATTAACCTAGCCACGTGTGAAATACACCCCTCCATTATCTGACCAATAGCCCGTAATAAAGCCCTCTAGCCTGCTACAACCACCTCATCCCACGTAACAAGACCTCATCATGGACCTGGCATAAAATATGTGGAGCGTAGGTAAATGCAACACTGATATCTGATAACGTGCTAATACTTCATACTTTCATCGTAGTAGTGCTAAGATGACAAATACATGGGGCATACAACCCATGCAGTTCGAAATTAAAACAAAATACTGTAACAAGAATCGCTCACCAAAAGATAAGAGGACCACGAAGACTACGTTGTGTGGATCGTTATCAAACAACGGTAAATGTTAACGATTAACCTTCACTCCACTGAAATTATTTCAAGCTTCGAGAGACCCAACATCTCACAAAATCGTTTTTAAAAACAGAAATACACACAAAAGTGCGTGCATAAGGCTGATGCCATGTATTAAATGAAGTAACAATTCCTCAAAAAAGAGGGATACTCTGACCTGGGACGATCTGTAAGGTACACACAAAACGAGATAACGCATGGTGTTATACACAAGTGATGTTTGTTCACCACATTCCGACCCAGTTTGTGTGACAGACGCAGCACCAGACGTGCTTCTGTCTTCGGAATGATGCTCTTATCAGAGAAGACAGAGCCTTGGGGCAGGAAGCCACGCTAGGTTTCGCGTTTTTCTCTGTCAACATTGATAACGGCCTATCCCCATCCCACACTGCTGTTAAGTACGGTTAGCAAACGAGTTGCAGGCTTCTAAATAAGTTTATGGATGGAGGAGACATTTGCCTCAGTCTTTACTACCGAGTTCGATAGCTGCAGTCGCTTAAGCGCGGCCAGTATCCAGTATTCGGGAGATAGTGGGTTCGAACCCCACTGTCGGCAGCTCTGAAGATGGTTTTTCGTTGTTTCTCATTTTCACGCCAGGCAAATGCTGGGGCTGTAACTTAATTAAGGCCACGGCCGCTTCCTTCTAACACTAAGCTATTTCCTATCCCATCGTCGCCATAAGACCTATCTGTGTCGATGCGACGTAAAGTCAATTGTAAAAATAAAACAAGACTCCGTGATGTTTGTTAGTAATGTTTCGAAGCGCAGAGTCGCCTGGAATTGGCTTATTGCAATACTTTCCAAGAAATGGACGATATTCCGACGCCTGAAATTTGTTCCACAGAATGTTCCACGGCAGATATCTTTAAAGACTCAATTTTTGAACCTGACTGTCTCACTTGGTTAAGACACACGATGTTTATTGTTTGTGTGCAAGGTAGGCCTACTACGTAAATGTTGGTCAAGTTGTGGCATTTTGTTACACACTTGGCACATTACCACTTTCCCGTCTGTTGTAAAACATTCCTCAATACCGACTACGATTTCAGTTTTGACGCAAGACTAGATGCAATTTGAGCCATTTTTAACAAACCCATTTCACATACATTTGTAGACTAAACAGAACACCACTAATATGCAAGCCTGGAAAGTCCATGTGCCATTTTCAATCAGTCGTCTTGCCCCTGCCACAGTCTTTGCTTTTTCTCGTGCCTTAAGATATCCTAGAAACATACTTTTGTATCTCATATATATTTGTATTTATATTTACCTGACACCCAACCCAAATCCCTTACTAATAGCCTGCTTTCAATTTGTAACAAGGATAAATTACCAATGCAGTACACCTAGCCGTCCCGGATTCTGAGAAAGAATTAGTGCTGTTACATGGAGTTAAGGCAGTCCGACCTACTGTATTTCATAAAATACGGGTTGGCAATCTCGATTTTAAAGGAACTATTCTCTTAGCCAACTAAAGCAATTAAAATATGAATGAAAATATGCATTAAAGAAAATTTGCCAATTATTTTACTGTGGTCAGAAAATTAAACGATCTGACACATTTTTTAATAATTACTCAGATATGTACAAAAATGTTACATTCTTTACATAATATGCAAATATATGTAATTATTACGGAGAACATTTAAAATATGAAAAATGAAACAGGTACAGTATAACCATAGCAGAATCACAAATCGCCGACATTTTTCATGTTCAGTTGTCCACAAACGAAGGAATGGAATATGTAATATTACTTATAAGTAATAACAGAGAGAATAGAGCTGCTTGTAGCTGCTAGACGTAAAGAAGCAAGTTAGTGGTTTACGTAGCCACGGAACGGTGGAATGGTGTATCTCATTAATGATGTTTAGCCCATAATAGATCAGAACGTAGTGGAAATCTGCTGCCTGACAAGGGTTCTCTATGATTTTCTTCTAGAGATCAAACTCACAATAAACGGCCCCGCCCAGTCCGTACCTGTAGTAAACTAGAAAGAGCTACAAATCTGTTTGGTAAAACACTGCTAGAAAATATTGTACCATAACTTCTACCGACAGGGCCATAATGAAGGTGCGGGCCAAAGTATCTAGACTATCAAACATAGGGTAACAACCCAGAGGTTATCATACTAAATAGACGTGACTTAACAGCTTGACTAGAGTATTTATTGAACAAACTTGGCAATCAAGAAACAGGTATAGAAAATTTTAAATACTAACACAGCTAAAATGGGGGTTTGACCCATATTCATTAATAAGTTCAAAGGGACCAGCCCCACCTGAAATCAATCGTACATCCTATCGTGAAAACTCGCTACGAAGATTCATCTCACTCCATACCCGACCCCGTAGAGGAACGGGACAATACAATACAGAAAAATTATCAAACTGAATTCAAAACAGGGGAAGGAAAATTAAATTTACACAACAGATGGAAGCCCCGTCGCCCTCTAGTGGACAGGCAGGACATTACAAGGGAGATTACGCAAATCGTCAAAGGAAAATAATACTGGGAGCGAAATTAAACTGTAACTCTGAGGAATATTAACGTAGAATACAGCAAATACGTGTACCGATCGAAAGGTTCGGCTCACAAGAAAACCAACGGCTTAGGGCGAATTATGGTCCCTTAGTGGAGGAAATACCACTAGAAGTCATCAGGCAGCGTCTCTTCTCCATGTTAGAAGCGGTCTCCATTTTGTGACAGGTGGAGTGGACACAACGGTTGGACTATTTTCGTGGCAACAACAACAACAACAACAAAAGCAATTAGGTCTGGCGACTGTTTAACATCAGTACACTCCTAGGTCGCAGCCGTCAAATTGTTTCTCTACGGAAGAGTCGACATCGCCTATGTACAGGAAACAAAGTGGACAGGAGCCAAAGCCTAGGACATCGTCGACGGATACAAAATCTACTACCATGGCCGAAGGTCAAAATAATGAGAACGGCGTTGCAATGGTTATAAATGGGAAGTTTCAGGACAGTGTAGTTGTAGTAAGCCACATCATAGACCGGCTGCTTTCCATTAAAATTGACTCCAGCCACATCACCATCCGAGTTGTTTCATGTTACGCACTGCAAACAGGATGTCCAGAAGACGAGAAAGATGAGTTTTGGGAGATCATTCACACTCATCTCCGATCTTTCGCTGATGAGGATGATCGGGTATTTATTGGCAGAGATATTAATGGCTGTGTGGGATCAGCTACCTTCCGTGTAGTGATGGACAAAGCTTTGGCATCCGTAACACCGATGGCTGTGTAGAAGCATATGACCTCATTGTCGCCATCACCTGTTTCACGTATTTATTGTGGTGGACGAACATCTGAAATCTACTATTGGTTTCTCCGGCGAAACAATCTCACGTTGATGATGAATGCCAGGTAATTACATGCGTTAGCGTTGCTGCTCAATACCGCCTGCTCGTTCTGAAACTCGTTTAGAAGAAGAGGCGCCGCACGCCTGGCATTGAGCGCATTAATTGGTGGACGCTGCTTGAATACAACAGCGTGCGGTGAAGGCTCTTGGGACTCTTACCGTAGATCCCATCCAAACTGTGGAGAGCACCTGGACCAGCATTGTTGAACGTGTCCATGCCGTCGCTGTTGAAACAGTGGAGAAAACGAAGTTTGGGAGGCAGTTCATTGACAAACAGGTCTGGTGGCATTGACAGGCCTGTTGGTGGGCTGAGGATGTGCAGACTGCAATCTAATCAAAAATGTTGGCCTTCAAGACCTGACAGGTTTCGCTCCTAAGTACTGATCACCAGCAATCCAAGACCTTCAAATCTGCACCAAAATGAGCTTGCAGTAGACAAGGCACAGTGCAATGTGAAACTGCATGAGCAACTACGGAAGCACGAGGGAACAAACAAGATAAGCTCACCGAACAAACAATTATTAGTCATCCTAAAGGTGCGTACACACTTGCGAGCATATTGTGAGCCGAGCGGCTCGCGAGCACTGCTTAAACCATTTGCGCGCGAGCAGGATCAGTCTGTGTCTTGTTTCCATCAAAAGATGTCTTCTGAGCAAGAAACTCTGCTTTTTCAGTAGTGCGACTACTTTGCTCTTTTCCCTCCGGTGTGACCCCAAAAAGATTTCCTTTTCTTACATTCATCCGCGGGTCGTCCAATTGTTGTACCAATATCCCGCCATGCATCCTCTTTCACATTCTTTTTCAAGTGATCGCCATTTTTCGGGTTCCATAAAACAGAATGTGTCCGATAAGTGTCTATTAGCGTAAGCACATCTTCATCCGACCAGGCCGCCTTGCTCGCGGGATGCTCATTGTAGCCGTACACACTTGCGAGCACGTTCCTTGGCTGTCCACACTGAGCGCGAGCATCCCTTTGTGCTCGCCTAGAGTCCAGTCGGCTCGCAGTGAGCGGCTCACAAACATGCTCGCAAGATGCTCGCAAGTGTGTACGCACCTTAATGCGCACGCACGAATGCATCGCTAAGCCTGTGCAGATAATACTGCGATCGAGTCGCGTGCTCAGTTTCACGCGCACAGTCCCTACGTGAGCATAAGGCAGTAGCGATCAGTGAGACATTGATGCTTCAAGCGGACAGTGTACGTCAACATGAGTAGATGTAAGAACGTGACAGAGTGGCAAAAAGGTGGCAATCGTGTTTGGCCGTGCCCATGGCCAGATAGTGCGTGTGAAGTTAATGGATTTGATGGTGTTTCGCAGCGATCTTTTCAACACGTATACAGACAGTGGTGTTACTACACGTAGCCACGAAACACGACGTCACAATTGTGGTCGAAAAAATTGTGACTGGGAGAAACTGGAAACGCGTTTCACAGCTTGTGAATCAAACCCGGCAGGAGTTGCTGCAGTCAGTGAACGAAGGTCCATCCCAACCTGTTAGCGAGATAACATGCGTCGGGAACTGCATGCAGTGAACATTCGGAGTCGGTCATCTCGCAAGAAGCCATTGTTCACACAGGTGCATAATGCTGCGCGTCTTCAGTGGGCTAGAAATCATCGAACATGGACAGTAGCTGACTGGCGTAACGTGATATGGTTTGACGAATCTAGTTTTTGACTGTATTCCAGTGACGCACGTCGTCAAGTGCACAGAAGACCAAATGAAGCATTTCATCCTGGATGTGTGCAAGGTTAAGTTCAAGAAGGAGGTGGGTCTGTAATGTTTTGGGGGTGTTTTTCGTAACATGGTTGGGCTAGCTCACTGAGGTTACCACTAACATGAATCAGCATGTTTATTTAAACATTCTGGATGATCAGGAGTTGTCCTTCATCTACATGATGAGTATGCTGTTGTTACCCGATGTTTCAAGATAACAGCAAAGTTCATCGGGCTGGACGCGTATGTCGTTTTATGGTTTTATGAATAATAATAATAATAATAATAATAATAATAATAATAATAATAATAATGTTATTTGCTATACGTCCCACTAACTAGTTTTACGGTTTGCGGAGACGCCGAGATGTCGGAATTTCGTCCCGCACGAGTTCTTTTACATGCTAGTAGAACTACCGTCACTAGGCCGACGTATTTGAGCACCTTCAAATACCACCGGACTGAGCCAGGATCGAACCTGCCAAATTGGGATCAGAAGGCCAGCGCCTCAACCGTGTAAGCCACTCAGCCCGTCTGGTTTTATGAACATTCCCCCATCCTATTACATGTCGATTAGCCTGCAAAATCATCTGACTTGAACTCCATTGAAAATTTGTAGTATATGTTGGACCAGCGGGTAAAACGGCGACATCAGTATCCGCGCAATTTGGTGGAATTGCATGATCAAATTCTCAGTGAGGTGCTTAACCTGGATGTATGTCCGGTCCAGCGGTGTAGGGGGCAGCGCGTCCGCTTGTTACCCGGCGGCCCCAGGTTCGATTCCCGGCCGGGTCGGGGTTTTTTAATTGTAAATGATTAATATCCCTGGCCCGGGGGCTGGGTGTCTTTAACGTTCCTTTCCTCACATTCAACACTCTATACTTCCGCAACTCCAATTACGCGCAGGTTCATATCAAATGGTGCAAATAGGGGCAAAAAATCTCTATAGGTCGACGCCCCGAACAAATAGCATTTTAAATTTAAATTAAAAGACCTGGATGCGACGTACCTCCACAACCTTGTGGGCTCACTTCCTAACCGAATCCAGGCGGTTATCAATTCCAGAGGCAGAGTTACGCGGTATTAACTGATGCTTGTAATGATTTCTGCAGGGGTGACAAAATGTTTGTTCGATGAGTTTATTCCGTCCTGTCAGATCCCGGCTTCAGGGAACAAACAAGATATTCCGTCGGGACAGATTACGGCATCGCTCATATCAAGATGGTGAACATATCATGAATATCAAGGATGAAAACCACCAAGTCCACATCGATCCTGCCGCATTCCCGAGTCGATGGAACATATACTTCTCAAGGATCAGAAACGGAGAGTTCCCCCATCCACCAGTTCAAAGGTCGGAATGTCTCCATGAACCGGTTCCAGTGATCACTACGCAAGGGGTTGAACATGCAATTAGCAAAATGAAGAACGGGAACGTTACTGGCCCTGATGGCATCGCAGTGGAAGTGTGGAAGGTACTTGGTCAGTGTGGCGCTGAACTTCTTACATCTTTGCTCAACCGGTTTATGGAAGAAGGCGCAGTACCGTGGATATGGACTTTCAGTGCCATAATTCCGATTTGGAAATGGAAGGGTGACGTCAGCGTTTGTGTCGACTACAGACCGATCTACTTGCATGTCGCTCTGTGAAAGTCTTTGAGTGCATTGTTTACAGTCGCCTCGATGACATTGTCGAGATCACACGCAGTATGAAGGCAAGTGGGACAACGAATGCCATACATGTTACTGAACCGCTCACAGAAAAACACCGTGAGAAGATCAGACCTGTCCACATAACCTTCTTGTACTTGGAGAAAGCGTTTGATCGAGTTTCTCACCAACTGATTTTGCATGTAGGCTACTCCGATCGCATGGTGTTCCCGAAATGCAGCTGCGTGGTGTGATATTCAGTAGGGATGGATCTCCCTGTTCTTCATACTCCATGTGAATACGATAACAGCTGATATCTGACCCCCACATCCATGGTCATCCCTATGTGCTGGCAATGTCCTGTTGGTCGCAGAAGATCGCCTTACTCTTGAGGGACCAGTGCAGAAGTAGTACACTAAGTTAGCAGAAAATAGACTATGCCTGAACACCATGAAAACCGAATACATGGGGTGCGGATCGCAGACACCTAGGAACATCTATGTGGGTAAACAGGATCTTAAGACAGTTGAGCAAATCGGCTGCCTGATAAATGCGGACGGTGACACGCTGCCTGATGCCCGTGCTCGTATCGGCGCGATCTGGGTGAAGTGGAGGCAAATCAGTGGAATCATTTTTGATCGCAGGTTATCCATCCACCTGAAGGCCAAGTTTTAAAGGAGCGCCGTATCCCTGTCGTCCTCTGTGGTTCCGAATACTACACATCATGGAGATGCGTATGCTTCGCTGGGCGCTCAGTCTGACGCGACGTTGTCATATCAAGAACAGTAATGTCCGAGCGATGATGGGATTTGTGCCCTTAACCCAAATAATGCGGGAGGCTGGTTTATGCTGGTACAGTCATGTTATGTGGAGAGATGGGCAGTCAGCCGCTAAGACCGCCCTGCGTCTGAACGCAAATGTACTCGGCCACGGGGGCGACCTAAGAGCGGTGACTTGGTCGGCTGAAAGAAGATGCGACACACCAGTGTCTTTACTCTTGATGCCCTTGATTGACAGAAGTGGCGACCGGTATGCAAAACACCGGACTCTGCAGTAAAGCGTCGTAAGTGCGAAAAAGGGGAACAAGAGAAAAAATATGAAGGGGAGGAGTTAGAGCAGTTACTTCAGGAGGGGAATGTGCGGGCTGTGTTTGCTATTAGCGTCCCGAAACAGAATGTAACTATTAGCATCTGCTGGAAAGTTGTTCTGACTGCAGTGAAGAAAATGAAATGTGGAAAAGCGACTGTCGCCGATTAAATCTTTTTGATGCATTGAAGTGTCGTGGTGAAGTGGGAACAGATACGGAATCTTCCAGGGGAAAGACTGTCGGGTGGAATGGCGGAAAATTATAATAATACCTATTTATGAGACGGAAAGTGTATCTAGGAATTATAAACGCCTAAATACCACATACCACGAATATATAGAAATATGTTATTGATAGAACTCTTCTGGAGGGGATGCCAATGGAGGAGAGGTCCTTGGATGGTATTATTATATTTCTACTTAGAAGAGTCAAGGAAAAACCTAAGAAGAGGAAAGATTTTCATATTATGAGGCCCGTCACGAAGTATGGAGATGAATGAGGTACAGTTTAGTACTATAAATGCACGTGCGCATTGTTCAGAACACGTATAACGGAGTTAAAGCAAAGGCAGTGTAGGGTTGACAGAGACGATACCAGTTCGACTTGGTCTTCATCAAGGGTCCCTAAACCTTTAATCGTATTATGAATGTTTTCTGTCACTAGTTGGTGCATGTTATTCACAATTGAAATCGTACTATGTACCACCAGTAGAGAATGATTAGTGAAGATTAGGACGCTGAAAAAAAAGCCGTGTAAGACAGGAGCCTATAAATTAGCCACAGTCAAACTGAGTACCTCTGCTGTGGTGGAATGGGAGTAAAACAGCTGAGTTGAATGGAGAAATGTTCCATATAACGAACTATTTCAAGTGTCTAGGATCCACTATATTAAGCGTTGTAAATTTAGCTTTAGAGAGAACTCGCGAAGTATGTACAGACTGGCTGGTTAAACTGGAAACGGTGTCCTGGTGTCCTCAGTAACAGAATAATAAATGTCTGACTAAACGAAGAGGCCTATAAAAGCGCGGTGAGACCTGCACTGATGAATGGAACAGACACATAGATAACAGTGAAGTCGCAAATACCAGAAGCTGGAAGTCGCCGAAAAGAAAATGCTGCACTGGATGAATAGTGTTTCGAGGATAAATCCAATATAGAACAACTTCATTCGCTCCAGTGTTATGGTGACTGATATAGGAGAGATGACTGCCCAGATATGGTCGCGTTATGCGCAGGAATATCAATGATTTGGGAATGATATTGCTTTACTAGAGGTGGACGGCAGAAAAGTGAGAGGAAGATGGATGGATTACGAGACTGAGGGATTGAATTCGTTGATTTTTGTAAAAAGTGAATACAATAGTGCAATTGGATTGCCATAACTAGGGTTCGGATTTCTATGACGAAGTCTCTGGAAATATGCATATATTATTATTGCCTAAAATTGTTATGACATAAGTAATTCGAACTGTTACGCAAAAAGAAATGAAAATATTGACCAAAGTTTGCTTAGAAGTATTCTAGTTACCTTGTCTACATTGCTAAACTAACGTTTTTAGTGTGTTGTGGTGGATGATTGACAGGCTCCTTGCTCGCTTCTATACTCCGCACAGCATTACTTTTAAATTGACGTTTCGTAAACAAATGAGCATCGCCTTACCTCTGTTGCCAGCGCGCTTCTTTTGCGACAACAGCTGATGCAACAGGACCGCGGTAAAGAGCCCTCGTAAAATGTAATACCGTACTCAGAAAAGCTAATGAATCGGGATTGCAAACAAATTCGCAAAAACTACGCGTACTAACAATATCCGACAGTAAAATGAGAATACATTATTAAGAGTAAAAGAGAATGAGAAAATAACACATCTCTCGCCGCTAATGGCTGGCGCAGGAAGAAGGTTATGGGTACAAAGGGAACAGTCCACTGATCTCAGAGTCACTTTCTTGCCACTTGTCTTTCCCGAACTTCACTGAGACATGCTAAACACGCACGCACTAACCAATACACGGACGTAAATAAAACTGCACCATTTTCATACACTGAACTATTACATCTGCATTGTACTAACTTATGCTATACTAAACTGTAAACTACGCTATACTGTGCTATACTAGATAATATGTAAGCACTGGCCCCTAATTACTGAAGAAAAATGCAAAGATCGCGAACCGTACCGAATACCATACATGCTAAGTGAGATAGGTTAACCGCGTGGTGAGTGTAAATATTAGAGTGGCAACTAGGTTCGAGGTTGCACTTTGCCGACATAAGTGAATATGAATGACAGCTTGGGATTGGTTGGATGTCTATGTTTTAGCGCATAACCATCAGACTGAGCCAAAATCGGCCAAATTTAGAAGTAAAGCAGTGCGGAGTATAGGTCAAATTCTTACTTCCGCGTACAATAATTTCAATATGCGTTTTTAGTTGTATAATTTGGTTTGGTAATGACGTAAGCTTCTATTTTGTTGTGATATAGAGTTTTAACTGTCCATTGTTCAGCTTTGGACTTGTTAGTTGTTCGACTCTGTTGTGAAACGCAGTGGACATGATATCAAAGTTCTCTTAAACACCTGGAAGGCATCTGCGAGGGCAGGACAGTATTGTTGTATGTACAGTAATTTCCTTGTATACCGGTGAAACTGTAATGTGTGCGGAGCATTTCATAATCGAAAATTTGTACAACTCTGTGGTAGTATTGTGTGCATCGACCGCATCCTTTACAATCCTCTACCCGATTACAAACACGCACACTAGTGCAACCACCACAGTTACACAGCTTTTCAGACAAATCTTCCCGCTTACAGAGAACATAGGGATGTTGTCCTTGACTACCCAAGCCCCTGTCGTGAAACAAGAACATATGTGCACAAATTTCGTTGTTCGTTTCATTTTAAATTTTTAAAAAGCAGATCTTGTTCCAAGCATACAATGGCGGATATTTTCGTACCCATGGCAAAATTAATTGTGAACAATTCCTACTCTAACGACTATTCTGTCTTCTACCCTTCGCTACTTTCCCAACGGACTCCTCCAAGTATTCTTGATTATTACTCCTTCATATTATTCGAGTTGTTAGCGCTTTTGTGTGTTGACTTCAGTGTCGGGTAATTTGTATCCATTACTCGTGCTAACGTAAGTTCATAGAGGTCTAAATTTCTCATTCACTGTTCGTAAAGCGATAATAACTTGATGATGATGAAAAAATATCATGAAGTAATTAGTATAAGTAACGAGTGCGAGTGATGTAGATGTTGTTTATGAACGTGGCCATATAAACGATACCGAGCAGGATATTTGTGGGTCAGACATTTTCTTTTGTCAATCTCTTCATGAAGCTAATGAGGACTAAACCTTCCTTAGAAGTATCGTGCTGTTAAACAAGTTGTCAAAATAGAAAAGACAAAATAATGTTATAGTTCGTGATCATTTAGATAGGATAGGAGGTCTGTTTATCTCTCTCTTTCTCGGTTCGCTATCAGTACCATCACTTAACTGTCTTGTTGACAAGTATTCAACCACTGCGTACACATTTCGTAAGCAACGATTCAGCTGACGATGGCTACGATGCAGTTACACCTAATAACTATCTAAAGGTCCACAAGCAGAATATTTTAACCCGTCACGGCGCGCGCTCGGTTTTGTGACGTATGAGCGCATACAGGGTAGATTTTACCCGACCAGTTTATCGGTTTAAAACACCGTGTATAACTAGGTCGTCTTCCTCGTAAATGGGATATGAAAAATGTATCTATTTTTACTTTTAAGAATCTAATAATACGTCATTGACAAAAAGTTATATTAAACGTTAATGCGAAAAAAGAAAAAAAAATGTTGGTGCTACTTGTCAACCACATTAGAATGCAGAATCTTTATAAGGAGTAATTTACAATACCAAATAAAATATTCAGTTATGCGGCTACACAACTTACAATTGCTATAGGCCTAATACGTAACTATTTATGACACAATAATCGCGAATAACTGTTTAGACTGATACTACGCAGAACATAAAAATATAATGAGCAAGTCTACACCTCACAGTGAGAAGTTAGCATGTTTATAAACATGAAACGATACTTCTAAGGAAATGAAATAAAAAAAATAATCAAATACAATCAAAATAGCTTGGCATTATCGGCACAGAACAGTGGATAATACTTGTAGGACTGGCTAAACTGAAAATATGCTTTTATAACATTTTGGGGTCAAATATGAAGTATTTGTAGTAATAAAATGTAGTAAAATGTGTTTCAATATGATTAATACAAACTGTATTATCGTGTTCAGGAAACCTAGAAGTGTGTTTAATTTAAGTTTGTAAATGAGAGCAGGTAAAAAAGGTGATCTGTCAGAGCGATCCCAGCCCTAGTCTTGACCGTCTGTAGTCTGTACCTGTAATAATAATAATAATAATAATAATAATAATAATAATAATAATAATAATAATAATAATGGCGTGTGGCCTGCGGAGAGGCCTGGTGCAGGTCTTTCGATTAACTGCCGTATAGGCGACCTACGTGTCTGTGGCCGTATGTAATATGAAATCTAATACTGAAAATGTCGCAAACACCCAAACCCGAGCCACAGGAATTAATGAAAGTTAAAATCGCCGACCCGACCGGGAATCGAACTCGAGACCCCTTGAATCAAAGGGCAACATGCTAACCATTTAGCCATGGGGGCCGAACGTCTGTACCTGTGATGGAAAGGGACTGATGTTTATTTTTCCTCAGGACCATCATTTTTTCAGTTGAATCATCATCACTCGCTTAATCGGTATGAAACTAAAGTTCACATTAAAGCAGACCTCGGAGTGTATAGTTGCTGACGTAATAGTAACGGTTTAGTCCGCCGCGCTGCCAGTTTAACATTGTATTCTGCTTTATTTCCGGCCATTAAATTTGGTCGTCCGACAATTTCATAAAGTTCATGTGCTCTTTTTATTTTAGTTACAATCCATCTTCCTATGTTTGTATGCACTCACTGTTGACTTGCAGCACCAGTTTTGTTTGCATGTTGTTATGACGAATATACGGCAGTATACGTTCCGGAACACTGTTTGCTCTAGTCCGGCGTGTATGTTGTCGCTAGGGGACCCCGCTATATGCTCACTGTTTGTGCTGTCGTTTATCTATTTTATTACCTAACATTATGAATAAACATCAGTGGCTTTTGCTTTAAGAGATCAAGTCGCTATTCTTTAATTCGTTGGTTCGTTACAAACGTCGGCATCAGAGTGATTCACAATTTAGTTTTTGACCCCCCTCCCCGGCATTACAAATTCTAAATTCGAACCTTTCGCAAGTCACTCTCACGGACTGAGCGAGTTGGTTATAGTTGGGGATAAATCATGACGACCTCGCCTCACACCACTACTTTCCAGCGGCAGCTCTGTGTCTATTAGCGACTTACAGATTTACTACCTCTACTGCAGCCAGAGTTGCCAAGGTCTGTCTAGGGAGGTCTGGTCACGCTACCACAATCCTTTGCGGTGGCGGCCATATTGGGTCTCAAATATCGTTGTTATGTGGGCGTGCACGATGTAATGATGTGAGTTATTACTTGTATTTTGAAAGAAAATGGGATACTGTGCCGCTCCAAATTGTCAAAATAAGACAACTGACGGAATTAGAGTGTTTCGCTTCTCGAAAGTTAAGCAAAGGAGAGCTCAGTGTGTAGGCTACAAAACTGTAGGCATGAGAAATGGTAATCTACAGATTATTCCGTCTTGTGCGCGTTTTGTGAACTTATACACTCGTATTATTCCTGAATAGTACAGTAATATGTTTGTATGAACGATGTTTTATATTTATAGGTCTTATTATGTATTTTCTTCTAGCATAATTTTGAAGAATCGCTATTTGAACTAAAGAGGGCAGATGGACGGAAACTACTCAAGTGGAATTCCATCCCAACAATTTTCAACGTCCCTAATCCACCCAAGTCTTTGACATATGATAGGAAACCTCCCAAAGAAAGGGAACTGTCTTTCAAAACAAGCAAGGAAAGTAACAGGAAATGTGTAATAGTAGTATTGTTGTTTACGAAAGTTTCCTTTTCATGCGCCCGGCTCCATGGCTAAATGATTAGCGTGCTTGCCTTTTTGTCATAGCGGTTCCGGGTTCGATTCCCGGCAAGGTCAGGAATTTTAACCGTAATTGGTTAATTTCGCTGGCCTATCTCATCAAACCAACAATTTGTGTCCAGCTTGTCATCATTACAACAATAATTGTTAATAGCAGTCTTTTACGGAACTGTAGTTATTATTTACAGCTATATTTCATTTACCTTAAATGCTCTATTGAGTACATTATCTGGCTGGACAAATACTTAAAAAATCACAACACTCGCACTAACCAACTACTGTAATTTAACCTACCGTAGCCTAACATAATATGCTAATGTAATCCCTAAAATAGCCTGACCTAGGTTTACTCAACTTAATAGTGACTGAATTTCTATTTCTTAAGGAATTGTGTCTACCAATGGCTGTAATTTTCTTAACTATTATTATTATTATTATTATTATTATTATTATTATTATTATTATTATTATTATTATTATTATTATTATTATTATTATTATTATTATTATTATTGCTATTTGCTTTACGTCGCACCGACACAGATAGGTCTTATGGCGACGAATGGATAGGAAAGGAAGCGGCCGTGGCCTTAATTAAGGTACAGTCCCAGCATTTGCCTGGTGTGAAAATGGGAAACCAAGGAAAACCAGGGGTGCCGACAGTGGGGTTCGAACCCACTATCTCCCGAATACTGGATACTGGCCGCACTTAAGCGACTGCAGCTATCGAGCTCGGTATTATTATTATTATTATTATTATTATTATTATTATTATTATATGCATGAACGTTAGGACTCAGTTGAGAGCCCCGTGGTCGCCAACCCACGCTCCCTAGTTAGGAGCTCCTGACGCCCCTTTCAGTCACCTCTTATGACGGGCAGGGGATACCGTGGGTGTTATTCTATTGCCCCCGCCCACAGGGGGAAATCAATTTGGGTTGTGACTACGAGGCCCTTAGCTGAGTCTTGGCATTGCTTTCACTTGTGTTAGGCTCTCACCTATTCTATCCCATCCGACTTCCCCTGGTCAACACTTGTTTTTTTTCCGACCGCGACGGCATTAGCGCATTCGAAGCCTAAGAAGTTTTTCATTTCCACGCACTTTGTGGCCTTCATCTTTCTTTTGCCGATACCTCCATTTTTCGAAGTGTTGGACCCCTTCCATTTGTTTTCTTCTGATCAGTGTTTATAGACGATGGTTGCCCAGTTGTACTTCCTCTTAAAACAACAATCACCACCACCACTTGGTACTATATAAGCTGCATGGGTTATCAATAAACTAGTTAAGAGTAGCTAAGAACATCACTCTTGTTGCACATGTACAGAGTATTTTTGCCTTAGAACCCAAAGAAATACCACATGAATGGATAACAACAGTTACCATACATCATTTAATGCACTCAACTCAAGAGGCATTCAGTGCTTGTCAACACACTGGGGTAACCCCTTAGAAACGCAGTATCGGTAATTACTTTCTTAATAAAGAAAACGCTGAAGGTAATTTATTACAACTGCCTCTTAGTACTTTAAGTATAGTACTTCAAGTTCAGTATTTCATGTACCGTTAATCATAATATGACACAGGTACTGTAGAGATTTCTATGTTTCTGGCAATAAGATTACGTATTTGACAGATGATATTAATAGGAAACACAGTAAGACCAAGTTGTAAAGAAGTAAAAGAGTAGGACATGAGCTTTCCTGTTGATTCTTGTTTCTTAAAAAAAAAAAAAAAAAAAAAAAAAGAATTTCAGGCTCTGCTAATTATCTTCCTATTCAAATAGCTGTGAATGTATTAATATCATTTAAGTGTTATACAGTTATATATACATGCACAGTACATGCCCAGTTAGATTCTTTACGAAAAATAGTTGTTGATCTGTTTTTATTTCAATGTACGGGACGGAAATCCTCTAAATTCAAATACACTTGCCTTTGGTTACGCTCGCTTAAAGACCCAATATGGCGGCTCCATAAGAAGCATTCGTGACTTGACCTCCCTAGACAGACCTTGAGAGTTGCCAAATCGGCTACTGCACTCTACATGAAGAAAGGGTAAATACTACAGAGAATGAGGAAGACAGTGGTTTGGCAGCCTCTGCAAAACAAACAAGGATCACTTAGAACTCGTTAACTCAGTAGGGTGTGATTGACTACTGGGTTTCAGCTCGCTTCCAGGAACTGAGGTCGTCATGTTTTGTCCCCAACTATACGTGTTGCAAGCCGTGAAGCTGTAAGCTTCCATTCAGAAGACGGTAGGCCGTGGTTTCCCATTTTCACACGAGGCAAATGCTCTGGTTCTGTCTTATTAAAGGACAGAGTCTCCCCTCCCCCCTCCTCCTCCCTCAAGCCCTTTTCTATACCATCGTCGCCGAAAACTTACCTGAGCTAGTTCGACTTTATGGTAAACTGTTAAAAATAATTTCTCACGCCGACTTTCTCTCATCAGGATTAGATTACGTTTCTCATCTCAGGAATATTTATTCAAGTCTGCCAATGCATGTGGGATTTTTCGAAATGAAAAGTCACGACGCTCTGGTTCAAATGCCACATAAACTGGAGGTCAAATGACTACCATCACTGTGCACCCTATGCCATTGTCTCACGACCGGTGACTTTGTGATGTAGTGAGCCCTGAGCTGGAATTGTCTTCCTATGTTTCTTTCTTTCTTTCTTTCTTTCTTTCTTTCTTTCTTTCTTTCTTTCTTTCTTCAGAGATTTTTATGCGGGGACCTTCTTCTTTCGTTACTTGCTGTGTTTGGACACACTTCGTTTTTAAGTTTTGAGATCTTCAATTCACTTCTCTACGGTTGTTTGTTATAAGAGTTGTGTAATTATAACCGCCCTCCTTACTTGTGGCCGATAATCATGATGATAGGTCCACCTTAAGAGACCAGACATCAAGTATTTGAAATAGACTTTCAGCGAATAACTCGTATATTGCATATGCTGAAGAAATGTAAATTACAGAACAAAAATGCCCAGCCGGACACCGGTGGAAGCCGAACACCATACCCTTGTGATTTCGCGTCCGGTGCTCTCTCGATTGAACTACGGTGGCCTTAGGGCATTCTTGTTTTTTGGCAATATTCTGAACTACAGTTCTGGCACTACGATCAACATAACTGTAGGGTGCGGTATAAAATACTCGCCCGCCGTGGGTCGTTCAAATTGAAATATTTAGCTTTCCCGACTGTACTGTACTTACTACATCCTGTCGATTACATACGCTGAAGGGATGTCAAGTATAAAACAAAATTGAGCAACTGGACACCGATGGGAACCGAACCCACAACTTTTGAATTCGTGTTCGTTGCTCTCCCGATTAAGCTATGGTCCGGCGCAGGACGATATTCAAACCTTAATGTCTCGCTAACGAATCGTTGGTAAGAAGCATTCTTCGTGCTCTATCAGTCATCAAAGTCCTGAAATCCAAAAATTGTTAGTGGAAGTGGTAGAAATCTGATCGATATCAATTATGGAATTCCATCAATGTCGAACTGCGGGCACGCTCTTGTAGACTATGTCCAATGAAATGAAATGTCGTATGGCTTTTAGTGCCGGGATATCCCAGAACGGGTTCGGCTTGCCAGGTGCAGGTCTTTCTATTTAACTCCCGTAGGCGACCTGCGCGTCATTATGAGGATGAAATGATGATGAAGATAACACATACACCCAGCCCCCGTGCCATTGGAATTAACCAATTAAGGTTAAAATCCCCGACCCGGCCGGGAATCGAACCCGGGACCCTCTGAACCGAAGGCGCTGACCATTCAGCCAACGAGTCGGACACTATGTCCAATGAACTACTCTGAATATATTAACCGCCTTGGTCAGCTGCGTCCACCTACCGTAGTACGCGTAAACCACAAACATATAGTAAGTAGACTGGCAGCGCTGTATTGGTGCTAGTGAAGCCGGAAACATCTGGCCGCCGCCATCTTACGTCAGTACACATCCACTGTAAACATACTGTGTTACCCGTACGTACAGTTTTGGTTGATGTTGTTTTTATACACATTTCACTTTTATTTTCGACAAACTACTGCGTGGTAGAACGGTGAATACCTGTGTAGTGTCTGGATGTGGTTTTCCCATTCACGAAGAAAGAAGAACGAAAGACCAGGAGTTTCAATACACCGGTAAGTGGCTCACATGTGCTCTTGTACACTTATTGTCTAGTTATTAATACCATTAAACTTACAATTATGAAATGAAAACCTACAACCTGTTTTCCAGTCTTTAACTGCGTCAGAGATGTAATGAATGGATCATATATAGGCTATTAGTACGATGGGGTCGCCACCCCCAAAGTGATTTAATAATGACTGATAGATGCTATGAAATGAGAATGGAGAGTGTTGCTGGAATGAAAGATGACAGGGAAAACCGGAGTACCGGGAGAAAAACCTGTCCCGCCTCCGGGAGAAAACCCTATCCCGCCTCCGCTTTGTCCAGCACAAGTCTCACATGGAGTGACCGGGATTTGAACCACGGTATCCAGCGGTGGGAGGCCGACGCGCTGCCGTCTGAGCCACGGAGGCTCCTAAACTTACAATTAAAGGTGCCTAATTATGTAGGAGGCAGAGATGACTTCCTTCCGATGTATATTTCTTGCCGTCAGCCCACTTGTGATGAAGTGCGGAATAATAATAATAATAATAATAATAATAATAATAATAATAATAATAATAATAATAATAATAATAATAATAATAATATGTTATAAATATTTGTAGATATCTGTATAGTTTCATAATCAAGAGGGGGACTCCTAGCCTAGGCCGGGTCAGCCCATTATGTTACCGGCACAAGCCGAGCCTTCCTAACTACATGTAATACTACTACTACTACTACTACTACTACTACTACTACTACTACTAATACTAAAATGCCACTGTAACACTTGGTTATTATAACCGAGCTCGCTAGCTGCAGTCGCTGAAGTGCGGCCAGCATCCAGTAGTCGGGAGATAGTGGGTTCGAACCCCACTGTCGGTAGCCCTGAAGATGGCTTTCCGTGGTTTCCCATTTTCACACGATGGATTTAGGAAAGAGCTAGGAGTGTGAAGTAAGCGGCCTTGGCCTTAATTAAGGTACAGCCCCAGCATTTACCTGGTGTGAAAATGGGAAACCAGGGAATACCATCTTCATGGCAGCCGACAGTGGGGTTCGAATCCACTATCTCCCGGATACAACTTGACAGGAGCGTGCCCCTAACCACACGGCCATCTCGCCTGGTCGTACCGAGTGAAACAGCCTGCCTGAATAATGGCGGGAAGTAGCTGGGGAGTTACATAACTTTCTTCTTTAGCATGCCATTCCCCTGGTTCATAATTTTTTCTGATACTACTGGTACGTAACACACTGGTTCGTCGTAGCATTCGAGCTATTCAATCCCCACTCTGGCGCACTGATTAAATTAATGAGTAGTGTGCATATTTAACGGAATAACGGCAGAGGAGTGTTCACGGCTGTCTACGGCCTGGTCATTCCAGCTCTGGAAGTTTGGACTGTTAGGGCCGTTTTCCCCAAATGAGTTTAAACTAGGTTTATTTTAATCTGGTTTAAGTCTGAGTTTAAACTAACATTCATTTTCCCCACATTGGTTTAAACTTTGAATCAAGTTTAAACCTGGCTCAGAGTTAAACCTTCTATATTGTTGGTTTAAACTGCTGTTTATATTCAACCTTCTTGACATTTTATTAACGTATCTGTGATTTTCCTAATAGAAGGGTTAGTTTTGACTACCAGTACTGCAGCACTTTAATGAAAAACGTACTAAAATTATAACCTAGTATTAGCATTAGAAAAATGGGAGAATTTATTGAAGTCTTTGGTTAAATAGGAAATAATTTTGATGTGCAAGAGAGGTTAAGAAGCCGCGTTCCAACAAAAGTTTACAATCTTGGAAAATCGGATGTAACGGAGTTCTTTGATGGATTTATAATTCATAAGCGAACAGCAAGGATTGTCTAGTATCGAAGAAGGATTCATTTAAAACGTCAACTGCACGAAATAATGCTATTTCGCTACAAGCAATGATTCTGGTTGCTTTAAGATATGATGCAGCAGGCATTTTTTTTTTTCATTAACAACGGGGACCACAGACCTTAAATTGCAGTCTCCTTATAATATTACATACTGTAAAATACTGTTGGTGGTATGAATACTGTAATGTGAAGCATAAAAATATTCCTACATAAGTCGTGTAATACGTCCGCTCTACATGTGGTACCTCGTGGCTGTGGTCGCTGAAGCGTTAAGACCGCATCGCCCGAATCCGTGACAAGACGGTTCGAATCCAATTTGTTGAAAATATTTTTACCATCAGAATGTTGACCGGCACGGTAGGAGAGGCGGTGGTATACAATTTCTAATCGCTAGATTATATATTTATAGGATCAGAAAAACAATAAAGTGTTTCATGCTTGCTAGCAAACTTGTAATAGAATAAATTATAGTGAATAATGTTTCATCGTATCTATTGCCAGCATACCAGCAATAGAAATATTAATGCTATAGGGAGAAGAGTATTATGCATACAGTACGACATATCGCGAACTTGGTTATGTTATAAACGAATATGGAATCAAGTAATACATCTCCAAATAATACATCCTCAGTGGTCTGTCTGCTGGATCCAAGGTTTGTGAGATTGATCCCGGCCGAGGGCAATGGATTTTGATAGGAGATAGATCCCGGGCATGCTTGGAATTTGTTTACTTGAAATTCACATAAATGTTGATTTTCTGAGGAAAAGGAATACCGTAGGCCTATTGCTGAAAGACCAGGATTTTAATATTTCAACGTTCCCGTGTGTTCCATAAGACAATACAGACATCAAAAGACACGTATTAGGCCCACGGTACTTGTTTATGGTAAAGCTTGACAGAGAAAAATAGAAATAAAAGTGCGTTCCAATAAATTGTAGACAGCAATAGGTAGAATTATATGACACAACACTTCGCACAAATGTTAACAATTTATTTATTAGTAAAGCTAATATCCCGCCGAATTTGTTCTTTATTCACTACGTACGAAAGCATTAATTCGCCACAAACAGCTGATATTATTACAAAAATGTCGGTCATTGAATTACTTGGCTCTGATTGGCCAATTCCAATCGACCATGCCTTCGACTATTCCTTCAGTGCAGCCAACGTTAGCGCCAACGACAGCTCGCCCGTTGAAACTAAACGAGTGTCAGAAATTGGTGGAGAAAATGGACGCAACTTTAAACTAGGTACTAAAGTTAAACGGGTTTAATTTATACCAGGTTTAACTCGATTTGGAGAAAATGGCCCTTAGATCGGCACTGTAGTGCTGTTCGTTAAAAGTGAGAAAATGTGCAGTTTTCATTTGATCGAATATTTTATATGATAACGTTGCTTTTAATCGCTACATTCCTACTCACGTTTTTGTAATGACCTATGTTGACTTCAGTTAGGAAAACCACAAAGTCAGTCTTTCTGAGAATCCCGTAGCGAAGCACGGGTACATCAGCTAGTGTTTATATACAGTATATCGTTGTGAACTCGTTCAATGTTCTGCGTTGTATGTTACATGTCTCCCATGGTTTATATGTGACGGTCAGTTCCGTGAATGTGCAAGAGTTGTGCCAATCTGTGCACCGTAGTATAGCCTGTGACACATTTCAGAGATGAGGTAATTTTAACTTCAATCTGTATTGGTCA